>NC_056731.1:1638229703-1638384597 GCF_019279795.1 Protopterus annectens | reverse complement strand
ATCAAAAAATTTGGCTTATTTTTTTTATAGTAATTGATCAGATCACAAACTCTCTGAGCTACGCTGAGCCAAAATATCCTAATCTGTGATGCTGAAACTGTTTTTTGCACTAGGATTATATGGCTTTCTATATATCATCCAACTAGAAAAGAAAATTAAAATTATTTTTATGGAATAACTGATGTCTTGCAAATTGATCTCAATTTCCCACCTCCATACAAACATCAGATATAACACTAAGTGAAGGAAAGAGCTTTGTGGAAAAGAACTGTTGTCTCGCAGTGGAAAAATAAAACTTTATGCAAATAATGTATTGCTGAATATGAGATGATTCCAACTTCAGCTCTAATACATTTAAATTGAATGTAGGACTCTGACAAGGGTACGTCTTGTCTTCCACATTGTTCATGGTCTTTGTAGATAAGCTATCAATCCACAGTCAAGATATGAAAGGAACCCACTCTTGGAATGTGATTGTTACATAACTGTGGTCTGCAGAAAATGCTGTCCCACAAGCTTCAGGTATATGTGTTCTTTACATGCACACTGGAGTGGTTCAATGCCAAAGGCAAAGAAACAGAGATGAAAATTACCACAAACCAACCAGAACTTGTGATTCTCTCCAGAATACATTACTGTAAGAGGGAGTGGATAAGCCAAATCAGGAGGACCATGAAGAAGTTAAAGTGTATCAAGGTCATCCTCGTGACAGAGGGTTAAAAGGATTAAGAGACTGACCATCAGTTGGGTACATCTGCAGGCATTGTAGAGGACTGTGGAGATGAAGTTGAGTCATGTAATCAAGTTCTTAGTTTACTGGTCAGCATACTCCTCAACTGTCCGGATTTGCACAAGAAAGTCCAGATTTCTGCCTCATATTTTTGTTTGTTCTGTTTGTCATAAAATGTGTGTTTTGTGGGCAAATCATTGAGGACTGAAGTCACTAAATGATGGCAGATATTTGAATGTTAGACTTCACATTCTTCAGAAAATGCATGTTAATATAAAATCTGCTAGTCTATCATCAGTAAGAACATCATTTAAAAATATGTCCCTGATTTTGGGCCTTTGACTCCCCCCCCCGCCATTATGTTTGGCTTTTTCCAGATTTCTTCCACTAAGAGGTTGAGAGGTATGCTGGTCAGGCTTTGCATCCCTTCTCACCTATGGTCACAAGTGACCAAAACGATGAGTTCATAAATACAAGCATTACAAATAAGGTTCCTTTGTAGGGTTGTTTGGCTTGTGATAGATTGAGCAGTCTGAGAGGATCACCAAGTACAGTTGCTACTCCTTCAGGATGAGAGTAGTCATTTGAAGTGTTTTTAGAACTTTACAAGGATGTCCACTGGTTTCTTCCCATTGGAAGTATTCCAGACTAGGTCTATTGAAATCAAGTCCCCAGGATAAAAGAAGACACAAAGGAGGAATGACAGCTTTTGACTTAACTGAGAACACTTGGAGATTCCATGTGATGAAAAGGGAGCTTTGCAGAGAAAGGGAAGTCTAATCTGTAACTTGTTACTACTTTGACCTTCACCAGTAGGGTAGTTTACAAAATGGATGGATATATCTTGTAAGGCAGTATATGTAATATTAGGTTTCACTTAAATGTAGTCTGTTACTGTATTTTCTTTGCGCAGGCCTAGAAATGTAGCTGTATTAAAGCAGACATATACAAGAAATGTTTCAGTACAAATAAATAACCTTCAGTCAAGAATACTGATAAGAATAAAATGTGCTAACAGAATATGCAGTACATTAAGTACAAACAGGCTTGGGAACCAAAGTTAAAGAGACATGTAGAACTTGCAGAAAATTTGCAGAGTTCTTTGGTACAAACAGTCAAGAGGGAGAGAAGAAGTCAGGTCAAATATTCAGCATTCCAGTATATGAATTATATTATTCAGGAGGAAATTAATTATTATGAGTATAATAAGTGCAGAAGCTGCAGACATTATAATTTAATCTATTTCAGTTCACTAGCACTGTTATTGGAGACAGTAACATTTGAGGTAGATATTGTTGACATTCTGAGTATACAATTTACGGACAGTATAAAAGAGTGCAGAACCTACAGACATTATAATTCAATCTATTTCAGTTTATCAGCACTGTTATTGGAGACAGTAAGGCTTGATTTGGATGTTGCTGACATTTACCTTTACTGTACATAATAAAACATTTTTAACCAAACTACAGTTTATGCAGACTTTTATTCTGAAAGGTACAATAATATTTGTCACATAAAGGAGAGACTGGCACATGTTCAGCACAGTTCTGGGCAATTAACAGATAAAGACATTCATTCCCGCCTCATTTCAGTTTATTCCAGTTATTTCCAGTTTATTCCAGTATTCTACAGTCCTTTAAATTCTTACAATGGTGAGTCACCATCAATGGGGGGGGGGGTTATTTGCAGTTAAAGTAAGCCCCAAAACACCACAGCAATCTTGCAAACCTAAAGCTGTTTATCAGCACACAAGCTACATATATTTTACAGAGCAGCAGTATTTCTACTTCAGAAAATCTACAATTATGTTTAAAAAAACTTCATACTCTCCAAGATACCAGTGTAAAAAACATTATTGTTTACAACAGGAACACACAGATTCATGGGTTAAAGATAAAATAAATTCCGGTTCAAGTGCCACAACTAAAGTGCGGGCAGACAAGTTACTGCATTTTCAGAAATAGTATCATATTCTCAGAAAAGCAAAGATAGGTTGGAAAGGAAATTTCAATTCACTTTTATGACCTATAAAAAGGTAACAGTTTCAGACTAGTACTACATTTAAAATCGGTATACATATTTACCACTCTGAAAGTACATATTGTATATGGTATACCAGAAATGACAGTCAAGTTAAAGTCACAGTATAAATGGTTTACAATTACAGATCTGGCAAATAATTTTTTGTGTTATTGTTTTGTTTGAGCAGACATTTTTAGAACCTTTAAATTATGGTAATAAAGTGTTGCAATGCATAAATAATATCTTGATGCAGATAGATACAGAAGAGAATGCACAGATAATAAATGTTTTGCTAGTTTTCCAGAATGCAGAATTTAAAATAAATGTTGTATTTTTAAAAAGGTACAGTATAGTCAAAAGTTTAAATCCCATGCAAGAAAAGGAGTGCAGCATAACTAGTATGTGTCATTGGAGACACAGTTTCAAATCTCATGTCAGAAAAAAATGCAATGTAATTTTATGATATAAAGAAACTTTACTTACTTGTGAAGAACAGACAAGTAAAGTTCCATAATCAGATCAGTTCAGTTCTAGTAATAAGTGTGTATATGTGAACAGTTCAAGACTGTATATATACTTCATGCAGAAATTGTAATTTACCAAAGCATGTGAGAGGCATGTATTTATGTAACTGAGTTATCAGATTACAGGCCAGCTCAGCCGACTGAATTAAAGACAGTACTGTATGCCATAAAAGACTATGGCAAAAATCAGTTAAATATTATTAGTGGCTGTTTTATGCAGTAATAGTTCTTACTATTTATCCAAAAAATGCAGACAGTAACAATAAATTATTGCAGCATTCAATAATATTGAAAGAGGTAAATGATGTCAGCTAAAAAATAAAACAACTACATGTAAGTCAGTGGGTTGAGACCTGCACACTGAAGTTCTTTTATAAATTATGACCTGAGGGTCACAGAGTAATCATAGATAATTCAACAGTTAAAATTCATTTTATAAAAGTGCAAAAATGCAAAAATGCTGAAAATTAGTGCATTGTCAAATTACTACTTAAGTTTCCTTTGAGTTTATGACAGGGAAAAACAATGCCACTGAAGTTTCCATTTAATTTAATAAGGAAGTTAAGGCTGTTCCATTTCACTGTAGTACATTATCAATTTGGGTTACAATAATTTATTTATTAGTAACATAGGTCTATTTTACAACAATATCTTATCAGTTTTGTTACAGACTTACAGAAGTCTATTTATTACTAACATAGGTTTATTTCATGCAGAAAATATAAATAAAGTCAGGGGAACAAGCAATACATTCAGTTTATAATTGTAAAAGCTACAAATGTCATTTTAAGGACCTAATATTGCTTTTATGTGTGCTTTCCAGATACTGCTATAAAAAAGACATAGTCAGTTTTGAATTTTTGGATCATTTCCAGTCTGGTATTCCAGAATGCATGTTTTTCAATACAGTCAAAAAGAATCATTACATCTTTCAGCCAGATTTGCACCAGAGATGGATGTGGGAATTGAAAGGCCTAATTGTATGATCCATGAAAAAACAGACTTTAGGGTAGCATTTCCAATATCAAAGCAGTGACTTAGGACAATATAAAGTAAAGCTTATTTTAATTTTGCAAGTTCTGGATTGTCCCATACATTTTTTACAGGACACAGAATACTTCCACACAGGTGTGTAGACAGATAATATAATTTCATACTCAAGTGCACTTATTGCTGCCCCAACTAACCTGTTATTTAAAAATGAGAAATACCCCCCCCCCAGGTATTTAACTAATGTTTGCATCACTATTCCTCTAAAACCATTAAATATATATTATCACTATTCCTCTAAAACCATTAAATATATATTTTTTCAATCTATGAAACTCTTATTGGAGGCATTAATTAAGACAACTGTGGACATAATATGGCCTACAAAAGCCATGGTTTCTCTAATTAATATATAGAAATGTGTACTCAGTAGAGTACAAAAACCAAACTTAATAACTCCTTTGATTTTGCAGCCAGAAGTAAAGATTTTTTTTTTCCAATGTTCTTCAAATATAAATGAAATGTAGTTAACTACATAAAACATTCAGTACATATGCTATTTAAATGTATGCAAATGTGTTCTAGTCCTCTAAAGAAAAGTCAGTTTCAAGTTATGTTTTCAGACAATTGTATAACAATACCAGATTTCAATTGTTTTTATCTGTGTTCACATAATGCTGGCAGAAAAAAAAATATTGTTTTAATAATACTGTAGTTAGTTCCCAGAATATAACATTCATGCACAGCTGTTTCAAATGTTCAGGATAAATATGTATCACTTTAGTGTACATTTCAGTCAACTTTCAGATTTCAGTCAGATTTCAGAATATAATATTCATACTCAGTTATACATTTTTAACTGAATTTCCTAGACAGTTTACAACATAAAATTACATCACACCTCACATTATTCAGTCATTAGTTTTAAGGATAAAGTGACATAATTATTTGTAACAGATTTGAGATAAGTTATCTAAAAAATAAGTAGTAATAGTTATTTAATATACTCAAGGCATGACAGGTCAGGCTTAATTTGTTAATTGGTTACAGAATACAGTGCACATTATTGTACATTAGATAAAAAGTTAAAAAGACAGTGACAGGATCTTCAAATGTATAGATGTGACATGCAGAAAGCACAGGTTTCAGTAAATGCATCATTACAATTACAGCACATAGATATTTATAGGATATTTGAGGCACAAATTTAAAATGCAGACATCTATAACAACATAAAAAGCTTAAAAGGGTAAATGTACAGGATTATTAGTTAATGCTTTAACAAATCTAGCTAAAGAGTTACAGAAATAAGTTAATACAGTTGTTAGATATTATGAATTTAAATTAATTATGTTCTAAATATGCTGAAAGAAAAAGCTTGCTTAAATGCAGAAACAGAGTTTAGTAATATGTGATCAGCAACCATACTAAATGACTGTGGCTTAAAAAAATAAGGAACTTGCTTATGAGTGTATTACACACACACATCAAGAAAGCTGAACTTCTTACAGACGTGACAAGAATGTAATCTGCTTTCACTGGACAACAGGACATGCTTTTCTAAGAAAGTTTAAAAATGTGCTTTTCTAATCCACAAGGCATTTCCTTGAAGACAGTTTACTTATCAGCATCTGGACAAGAACAGATGTGTTAGCATTTGCGTCATCAAGGCAGTATCTTTCCAAAACCTAGAGGGTGTGTGTTTAACTAAAATATGTATAAAAAGTCTGTATTAAATCTAGTTGTTAGGGGTATGGTAGGGACACATTTGGTGTCCTGAGGTAAATGTTATATCTCTCACATCATCTGTACTATATGAGAAGTAAAGTGGAACAGTACTTTAAACTGCAACGTTTGTCCAGTTTGGTTTATTATAAAAGTTATTGGTTACTGCTCTTAAAGACAGGTGCTGCAAAGTATATTCTCTTATCAGTGTATATTCTGCAAGTTTCTGTATGCGACAGACTGTGAATGCAAATATAACCAGACTTTGAATTTTAGCAGAATCCAGCCAGCAAGACCGAGTGTCTTAAGAACACTTCAAATCCCACAGCAAGAGCAAGAAGCAGCAAGCAGTAAGCAGAGAGAGCTCAATATATTTTTTCAATGGCAAGCCAGCTGAGTGTCTAGAGCACCATATAATAATTTTTCAATGGCAAGCTAGTCTGCATTTGAACCTAAAATCTGCATTTGAACCTACACTCTGCATTCAAACACAGGGGGAGTGATGGTAAGCCCTGCAGAGGGTTACTTCAGTTAAATTGCAGTAACTAACATTTTGTACGTATGTGTCAATTCTGAACAGAAGTATTCCAGTTTATGCAGCTTGCAGTAGTAAAGTTTTTTAGACGTCTACATCCAGAGTGAGACAGAAGTTCCAGTTGCAGTGCCATAATTTCACTAAAGAAAAGGGGAATATCCACTAGCCCATCAGTCCACTGCCTGTTTTGCTTTCCCAGCTTCTCAAGTGACTTTGAAAAATTTCCAGCCATCTGCAACAACAGCCTGATCACCTGTTTTCTTGCACACTGGTAAGACTTTTTTCTACGTCACATTTTTTAGTATGGATGCTATTCGACAGTTTGGATATTAAACAGTTTGGATATTAGATTAAACAGTATGGATATTTTCATGCATAATTCAAGCAAATTTAAAAAATTGCAATGTTGGTATACACAGCATATTAGTAAATGTAAAACCTTAATAGGGCAGGTTGATAGTAAGGCATTATGCAAATGTATTACAATATTTGACTGGTATCTCAAAGAAAACCATGTGAAATATGACAAATGTTTATTGTGTGACTCAACAAAAACTGCATTTTGTGTATTATGTCATAAAACAATAGATTGTGAAGACAGATCTGTTCATGATAAAGAATTAACTACGGCTAAAGTGTTTCCATTATATTCAGATGTTAAACAGTTATGTCCTGTCACCACATGTGAGGCAAATCAGTTACTGATAGAACCACTAGTACATTTTGTTACAAAAACATGTAGTAAACTTCTAAAAAAGAGAGACAATGAGTTCAGGAAGTTTAGACAAGTTATACAAACATTTTTTCAAAAGTGCATAGGAGTTTCAGATTCAGCAGAACAGGTTCCTGAGACATATCAGGCAGACCATGAGGAGACTCTTAAACAACAGTTACAAGATGAAGAAAATAGATTAGCTGAACTGACAGAGACTGACTTCCTACATACATTGGGAAAGAGTTGGAAACTACAGCTGATCTGTACAAAAGAAATATATTTTATAATATGTTTGTGTTTTGAAAATGGTTAAGCTTACATGGTAGGATGGTGAAATACAAATCATTCTCAAATGTTTAAAACTTCCATTCAATTAAAGCAATATATTTATCAGTACTACAGTAAAGTAGAGCATATGACTGACATCCTCATAGCATAGTCAAAAGGTAAACAAAACAGTTCTTGTATATAAAAATTAAATAAAAATAGTTAATAAGAGTAATGATTTAAAGTCACAAGACTGACATGCATGTATTTTCTTTTTATACAATGCACAAGAATAACAGGCAGACAACAGCAAATATAAATAATGTAAATATATAAATGTGTTTGTTAAGCTAATATCTATTTATTTTTTACATTTTTTTATAATTGTATAGTAACACCACACCAAACAGTTAAAGTTCTGAATTTTAAAAAGAAATAAAATCACGGATGGTATTAGCCAAACAGTCTTTGTAAAATGAATGTCAGAACAGTTAAATAAATAAATAAAAATACTGAAATCAAAAGTTAAAAAATATGTAAGCTAATTGTAAAATAATGTTTAGTTTGCATAGTTATGCAAATCACAAATATAATACTAAGTGTTTTATAACTGCATTTTACTAACAGATGATTAAAGGAAAAATGCTAAAAAGGGTTAACTGAAATGTGAGCTCAGACCTTCCTAAACTGGATGAATAGTTACAGGAAATGTTGAAAAGATAAGATAAGAAACAAGACTGCTAGACAAGTGGCTTGAGTTTTTCTAAAAACTTATTATTTAAAACATAATTGTTAAAATGTTCACATGCAACACTATTTGGTAATTATAATAAAACATCACAATTGTGCATATATGTCACTGATAAAAATAAAAAACCTTAGTTACATCAAGTATAGCCAACAGATGGGTTACATACAGTTCAAATAAAGTATACAGGAGGATACAAATAACTACTACTAGTAGAAGTAGACAGCAAAAGCAACAGCAAAGATGAGACAAAAGTCTATAGTTTGGTAACCTAATAAAATAAATGTATAACCAAAGTGTTGGGCTGACATACATTCTATTCTCACAGTATAAAGCAGATATACAATACTGCAGTACTACAGGGGGAAGGGTACTTTATCAGTTTTACACACTGTGTTAGCAGTATGTGTTGCAAAATAGTCTGAAATAAAGCTACAGAGCAGAAATAATATATCGTTCCTTCTTAACAATATTGTTTCAGGGGGAGGGAAAAACAGGTATTAGTGCATTAGAAATATTGGTAAACAGATTAAACCTGATAGGATAAAATATTTTATAGCTGTCATTCTAGTTATTAAACACAGATTAAACCTGACAGGATAAGATATTTTACAAGTTGTTAATAGCTATTATAATGGTTATTGTATTGTTTAGTATTAAATTGTATTTACAACCTGTTAAACTGTAAAGTTATACAAGAGATGGTTTAAAAAAAACAAGATATGGCTTGAAATTGATTACAGCTATACAAGACAGAGTAAAGATATGTAAAAAACTGAACAAGATTGGACACTATTTTTTAATATGTTTTTGGCAAGACAATGTTGGTATAAAAAAGCATGAATATTTTTTCATTGCTGAGTATGTAGTTTAAAATAACAGGACATATGCATTTGGTGCCAATTCCACTAGATATTTCTAAAGAGACATAAACATTTTCCAAGAGTTTGCTTAATATTAATGCTATTAAATTTTTAAGATTAGACTAAATTTACTTTATAGTCTTTGTATGTACAAATACAGAATAATTTAGTACAAATTAAATTAATGCCTAGCAATGAATATGTGTGAAAAACCATGTTTTAAAAAATTGGGTTCAGGATAGCTGCTAGATTGAAATGCATGAATAGCAAACAGTCTGTGTAAATACATACTGTACAGAATACATTGTAATAAGTTTAAAAGTAATTTGTCAAGTTGTAATATCACTGGTTTTACCCCAGTAAAATAATTGCTTTCAAATATTTATTATATAAGCCCAGTTCAGTACTTTACCAAGATGTTAATGGGCAGTTCAAAGACATGACCACAATGTTATGGTTAAAATGACATTGAAACTGTATATTTTCAGTAGTGTATAAATGCTTGCAGTAGCACATGGTTTTTGTCTCTTATAGATATTAGTCTATCTCTAATCTTTTGATATAAAATAATTAATAAAAGTAAAGATTTAATTCAACAAGTTGCAAAGAGTTAATGAAACAGTTCTAAGTCATAAATTAAATTCTGTAATTGCAAAGGAATAAATTAATCAAGTTAAACTAAAGCAGACACAGCTCATAACTGATAAAATAATTTCACAGAATGGTCTGCAAAAGAAAAAGTTGTTAAATACATTCAGTTTTGGTAGTAATACTTAATATCATTGTATTAACTATGTAAAATTGCATTTTGATCAAAAGAAGACTAAAAGTTTGTTTCTTGTGTTTTCTATATAATGTGATAAAAATACATATCAGTATAAAATGTTTTGAGTATGTTTAAAAACAGAGGGAATTGTTAGATATTATGAATTTAAATTAATTATGTTCTAAATACGCTGAAAGAAAAAGCTTGCTTAAATGCAGAAACAGAGTTTAGTAATATGTGATCAGCAACCATACTAAATGACTGTGGCTTAAAAAAACAAGGAACTTGCTTATGAGTGTATTACACACACACATCAAGAAAGCTGAACTTCTTACAGACGTGACAAGAATGTAATCTGCTTTCACTGGACAACAGGACATGCTTTTCTAAGAAAGTTTAAAAATGTGCTTTTCTAATCCACAAGGTGTTTCCTTGAAGACAGTTTACTTATCAGCATTTGGACAAGAACAGATGTGTTAGCATTTGCGTCATCAAGGCAGCATCTTTCCAAAACCTAAAGGGTGTGTGTTTAACTAAAATATGTATAAAAACTCTGTATTAAATCTAGTTGTTAGGGGTATGGTAGGGACACATTTGGTGTCCTGAGGTAAATGTTATATCTCTCACATCATCTGTACTATATGAGAAGTAAAGTGGAACAGTACTTTAAACTGCAACGTTTGTCCAGTTTGGTTTATTATAAAAGTTATTGGTTACTGCTCTTAAAGACAGGTGCTGCAAAGTATATTCTCTTATCAGTGTATATTCTGCAAGTTTCTGTATGCGACAGACTGTGAATGCAAATATAACCAGACTTTGAATTTTAGCAGAATCCAGCCAGCAAGACCGAGTGTCTTAAGAACACTTCAAATCCCATAGCAAGAGCAAGCAGTAAGAAGCAGTAAGCAGAGAGCTCAATATATTTTTGTGGCACAAATTTAAAATGCAGACATCTATAACAGCACAAAAAGCTTAAAAGGGTAAATGTACAGGATTATTAGTTAATGCTTTAACAAATCTAGCTAAAGAGTTACAGAAATAAGTTAATACAGTATATGGTAATTATGCCTCCAGGTCCATATATGTGTAAAAAAGTTTGTACGGATCTTGTTGCATAAAATATTTAAAAATTGCCCAATTATAATTAAATCATAAAGTTCAGAGACTTCAAACCAAAAGATTTTCAAATAATTAACAGACCATAAGTACTCGACTGACATCCGGTGGTCAGAATTAAGACTGCAGGTTTATTTATCAGATAAGAAAAAAATATTTTATATTAGTTCTGGTGATCATAATAATATCTTTTTCAGACTGTGTTAAAATATTTGTAAAGTAATTACAGAAGCAAATTCCAATTCAGTAATTGTCAATATAAATGTTCCAGAATAAATCGGACATAAATACAGTTAATAAAATAGACCTTCCATATGCCTAAAAATGTAAGGTCAGGTCTCTGACTTCATTTTATACAAAAATAACCCCCTGTTTAGGGCTCTCAGGGGGGGGATTGTAAGATCAGGTCTCACTTAAATGTAGTTTATTACAATAATCTTTTTTACATAGGCTCAGAAATGTAGCCATATTAAAGCAGACATACATAAGGAATGCTTCAGTACAAATAAATAACCTACAGTCAAGAATACTGATAAGAATAAAATGTGCTAACAGAATGTATAGCACATTACATACACACAGGCTTGGGAACCAAGGTTAAAGAGGCATGTAGAACTTGCAGGAAATTTACAGGATTTTGGTAGGAGAAAAGTTAATCAAAAAGAAGATATGTTCAATAATTTATTGGCAATAATGTGGCTTTGTTGAGAGTGTGGCATTGGTGTTCCACATATTTTATTTGAGATTGTTTGCAAAGATGATACACTCCTCTGGGAGGCTGCATCTATAATGACTAGCCCATATTCAGTTTGGACTAGGAGGACTATTCTGCCAATGGCTGTTCAAGTCAACTTTGAGAGACATGGTGAAATTTTTCTTGCCAGAGTAATGAGGATTTTATTTCTCTTTTCTTGATTTTGTCCATCTGGGTTTGGAAGTTGATGGTCTAGTCTAGATGCCAAGATATATGACAAGATATTTGAAGGTAGATGCTTGTTTTGATTGAGGTATTATTGATGTTTTTAATACTGAGCGTTTCTTAATCTTTAACTAGTTTCTGGTGAGTACTGAAAACATTTTTAAGTTAAGAAGAAAGTTTATGTAACTTGTTATTGAAAAAGAGAAGATTGTGTTCAAGATGGGTTTCAATGATTGAGTACACTGGAACATATCTGAAAATGACTACATTATGTGCATATAAATAAGAGGAAAGTGTCAGGAAAGTTCATTTAGAAGAATTGAGAAGCATAGGATTTCAAGAACAGAGCCTTGAGGGACCCTTTAAGTAGTGGAGCATGATATGAGAAAGATAAGCTTATTCTGACTACAGACAGTCAGTTAGAATATCTTTGAACCATTGGCAAGAATATGGACTGCTACCTAGGTTTAGCAGGCTGTGTAGAAGTAGAGAGTGATTTGCCAAGTTTTTTTTTCAGATGAAGATAAGTGAGCTTTTCTACAGTTCCAAGGGCAGAAAGAATGGAAATTTGCTGAAAATGTGAAGGATGTTCAGGTTTTGGTTGTTTTGGAATTGGCTTGATTAAGCAGAGCTTACAATAAGAACTAATGCAACAGTGCACCCTGCTGTAAGGAAAAGAAATGTACATGCATTATTGTAACTGTTTAAATGTATACATTGCAACAGCTTATACTGGAAGTGAAGTGGTTATTCTTAATCCACCTGACTTCACAAAATATTCTTGAAATTAAATTACTTTATGGGTTAAGCCATAAATATATTATCCCACAGTTTTGAATGGAACCAGAGATGCAATGTCTGTGCTAGAGGATAAGTTGTAGCTCCTGTAGGAAGAGTGAAAAGGTTTTATGGTTTTATAACTTCCAGCAGCTACACTACATTTACTAGATTAGGGATAGGACGCCCCTGTGCAGGTCCTGCAGTAGTGCTGCTCATTCTTCACCACTTGCTCCATACCAGAAAACTGTCTTCAGAAGCTCCCCCCTTTCATCTCTAGCCTAAGGAATAACTCCTGCCAATACCTCTGACTCTTCTCTGGAAGCTACTGGTTATTGTTGGACTTAGGTACTACTGAAGACTGCCCTTGAGTAACCTTTGGGAATCTCCATACCAGAAAACTGTCTTCAGAAGCTCCCCCTTTTCATCACTAGCCTAAGGAATAACTCCTGCCAATACCTCTGACTCTTCTCTGGAAGCTACTGGTTATTGTTGGACTTAGGTACTACTGAAGACTGCCCTTGAGTAACCTTTGGGAATCTCCATACCAGAAAACTGTCTTCAGAAGCTCCCCCCTTTCATCACTAGCCTAAGGAATAACTCCTGCCAATACCTCTGACTCTTCTCTGGAAGCTACTGGTTATTGTTGGACTTAGCTCCATACCAGAAAATTGTCTTCAGAAGCTCCCCCCTTTCAGCTCTAGCCTAAGGAATAACTCCTGCCAATACCTCTGACTCTTCTCTGGAAGCTACTGGTTATTGTTGGACTTAGGTACTACTGAAGACTGCCCTTGAGTAACCTTTGGGAATCTCCATACCAGAAAACTGTCTTCAGAAGCTCCTCCCTTTCATCACTAGCCTAAGGAATAACTCATGCCAATACCTCTGACTCTTCTCTGGAAGCTACTGGTTATTGTTGGACTTAGGTACTACTGAAGACTGCCCTTGAGTAACCTTTGGGATTCTCCATACCAGAAAACTGTCTTCAGAAGCTCCCCCCTTTCATCACTAGCCTAATGAATAACTCCTGCCAATACCTCTGACTCTTCTCTGGAAGCTACTGGTTATTGTTGGACTTAAGTACTACTGAAGACTGCCCTTGAGTAACCTTTGGGAATCTCCATACCAGAAAACTGTCTTCAGAAGCTCCCCCCTTTCATCACTAGCCTAAGGAATAACTCCTGCCAATACCTCTGACTCTTCTCTGGAAGCTACTGGTTATTGTTGGACTTAGGTACTACTGAAGACTGCCCTTGAGTAACCTTTGGGAATCTCCATACCAGAAAACTGTCTTCAGAAGCTCCCCCCTTTCATCACTAGCCTAAGGAATAACTCCTGTCAATACCTCTGACTCTTCTCTGGAAGCTACTGGTTATTGTTGGACTTAGGTACTACTGAAGACTGCCCTTGAGTAACCTTTGGGAATCTCCATACCAGAAAACTGTCTTCAGAAGCTCCCCCCTTTCATCACTAGCCTAAGGAATAACTCCTGCCAATACCTCTGACTCTTCTCTGGAAGCTACTGGTTATTGTTGGACTTAGGTACTACTGAAGACTGCCCTTGAGTAACCTTTGGGAATGTAGGTAGCCTACACTAACTACTGTTTTTTTTTAAAACTACCTACTTAACAACTGTAATTTCCCAAAAATTCCCTTGTAAGTGAAACAGCAGCCTACCGTAGACCCCAACACCTTACTCCACTCCTCTGGTTAACTGGGCCCTACTACATGTCCTCTACCCCCTTTACAGCCTGCCTACTCCTATTCCTCCACTAGGTGGCAGCACCTAACACCTACAGGGCATTATATCTTGTTGTTTATTTGCCTCCCCTCCCAAATTGCTGACTTGATATCTTTTGAGCTTAGTTCTCCAAACATATCCTGGTTCTTTCACCCCTGAGCAGAATACCATTGACAACTTGCCCCTCTATTACATTTCCGATACTTTAGTTAACTTACCTCTTCATTCTCATAATTTACCTGCTTACACAGCTCTCTTGGCAGCAGTGGCTGATACTTTTTCTGCTGCTGATTCTTCCCTCTGTTCTTTCCCGCTCTGTTCGCCCTACGGGCTCACTCCGCTCCCCTCCCTGCCCCCAAATTCCACCCGCCCCTAGCACCTCTACATTCATACCCAATAGTCACACCCCTTTCTTCCTACAACCAATTAAATCCTGTAATTACCTCCACCCCTTCTAGAACTATCCCCTCCCTCCTCCACCTACCCACTCTACTCACTACTTTTCCCTCAATCCTCCCACTCAAGTTCAATTACAAATTCTCTGAACATGTCTAATCAATATCAACCTTTGCTACTCCTAACTCTCCTAACTACTCTCATCTCCACCTATCTCTCAACCTCCTATGAACAGCCCCTTCCTTTCACTCTAACAATCCCACACAAACAAACCCTAACATCTCCTCTAGCTCTAACAATAGGCTATCTCAATACCATCCACAAAACTTCCTACCTTCAAGCTAAATATCACCGACTTTCTCACATTAAATACCCTATTCATAGCCTCAAAAAACATTTCAACTACTACTGCAAAACTCCTCAATTTTACAACCCTATATTAATCTGCTCATTATTAGATGGCGACATCCACCCCAACCCTGGCCCTAACTCACCCCCACCATCCTCTAACTGCCACCAATTCAAAATAAAGCCAACACCATCCACCAAACCCCCCAAATCACTTTCAATTGCCCAATTAAATATACGTAGCATTTGCAATAAAATACCACAAATTCATGCCCTTCTAGATATCCAACAGTTTGATATCCTCTGTCTAACTGAAACTTGGCTCAAACCCACAATAAAAGATAATGAAATCATCCCCCCAGGGTATAACATCCTCAGACAAGACCGCTTAAACAAAAAAGGTGGTGGGGTTGCAATTCTCTATAAAACCGGACTGCAAATAAGTAAAACAAATCATACCCTTCCATCTGACAATAATGTTGAAATAATTATTTCCAAACTTCAGCTCAACCCTCACAAAACAGTTAACATTATCTGTACCTATCTTCCCCCAGGAAAAAATCCCACTATTTTAGAAGACCTGTTAAACTGGCTTTCACTAAATCTTCTTCAAGAAACAATACTTTTAGGAGACTTTAATATTGACTGGAATTTATGTAAACATACTTATCCATCCACCCTTATTAACCTGCATGGCTTCTCTCAAATCATTAACTCCCCAACAAGAATAAACAAACTGAATAATAAAGAAAGTATACTTGACTGGATACTAATAAATAGTCCACAGCAAAAGTATACAACAGGAACTCTCCCAGATGACCTCAGCGACCACTCCCTAACATATATCATAAGGCATAAAACAAGTTTAACTATCCCTACCCAAGTTAAATCATCCCGTAGCAAAAAATGTTTTGACCCCATTCTGTTTCAAAATGAACTTATGCAAGTTAATTGGTCACCTCTTAAATCTCTCCCAATAGACGAAGCTGTTAGCTACTTCAGTCATACTTTTCTGACAATCCTTGAACATCATGCTCCAATGCGTTCTATACGCATAAAATCGAAAACAGCCCAATGGCTCTCAAATAATACTAGGAAGATAATCCTTATTAGGAACAAAGCCTGGGCTAAATGGCGTAACACAAAAAACACAACTGATCGCCTCACTTTCAGACAACAAAGAAATTTAACAAAAAAAGCCATCCTACAAGATAAAAAGAACTTTTATACTCAGCTACAACAATCATCCCTGCACCAACCACATAAATTTTGGACCGCTATTAACATGCTGTTATCCCCTGGCAAAGTTGCCACACCAAATCCAATTGAGTCTAACCCCGACTGCCCATTACAAACAGCTAATGCCTTTAATATTTTCTTTACCTCTGCCATTCTAAAGCTAGCTAACCAACAAAGCCCTGATACTTCCAAACTATTTACTCAAAGCTCCACTCCCCCTCCATTTCACCTCAAACCCATACCCACCACTTATATATCATCCTTACTTCAAAAATTAAAACCCACGACCCCCTCTGCTGACAAATTACCAGCAGAATTCCTCCAAATTGGTGCAAAAGCTATAGCTTACCCCATCTCTATACTGATTAACAGGACCTTAAAAGAAAGTACAATTCCATCTATATGGAAAATCTCATATATCATCCCACTGTTCAAAGGAGGTGATTCTACTGAATACTCCAACTTCCGCCCATAGCATTACTATCTCCACTTGCAAAAATAATGGAGAAATGCATCCACAAACAGTTACTAAATCACCTGCTAAGCCACAACCTCCTAGCTAAGTGCCAACATGGTTTTCGCCCATTCCATAGTACTACTACAGCCTTACTATCCTTTATCGACTCTATTAACAAAAACCGCAACAATAATACTCCTTCCTCAGCCTTCTTCGTTGACCTGTCTAAAGCCTTTGACATGGTCAACCACCAACTTCTTCTCCATCGTCTGAAGTCCCTCTCTCTTGACAATCTAGCCTTAAATTGGTTCACATCTTATCTGGACAACCGAAAACAGGCAGTACTCTGGCATAACCATCTCTCTGATCTCCTCCCCATCTCTATAGGAGTCCCTCAGGGCTCTATCTTAGGTCCTCTACTATTCTCTATTTTTATAAATGACCTTCACCTAGCCACTCCCCTATCAACTTGCATTCAATATGCAGATGATACAACCATCATTTCCTCAGCCCCAACACAGTCTGAACTTTATTCTCTCACACAAAACATCTTCACAACCATAGAGCAATGGTTCTCTAATCATTGTCTCCTCCTTAACCCAAAGAAAACCAAACTCCTGATTTTTACTCACTTGTCTCCCTCCATTAATTTCACACTCACATCCAACAATGGCACCCTTATCTCTCCAGACCAAACCACCAAACTCCTGGGTATTACAATTGACAATCAACTAAAATTTGACACTCACATTAACTCTACAATAAAATTGACTAACAGAAAACTAGGTTCTCTCTATAGAATCAAATCTTTCCTTACTCCAGAAGCTAAAACTACAATAGCTAGAACCCACTTAATCTCTACCCTATTATATGCCTCCCCTATTTATACAAATCTTTCTAAACATAATCTTAATAAACTAGCTACATCATATAACAACATTGCCAGATTTGCTACAGCCTCTCCATACAGGACTCATCATTGCTTCAATCTTAAAAAACTAGGGTGGCTAGAATTACTCCACCAAATACAATTTAACCAACTTACAATTGCCCATAAAGCCCTTTACCACCCTGACAACACTCCAATGCTCTCCACCCTCATAAAACCCTATAACAATCTGAAGAACCTACGCTCCTCTAACAAAATACTGATTTATACTTCTCTATCTAATAACACAGCAGGTGACTCCACATTTTCCAACTCGGTTGGTAAAATATGGAATCAACTACCTCAAGACCTCACAACTCAAACATCACTCCCACTATTTAAAACTAAACTAAAACTCTTCTTATCCAACCACTGGCTTTGCTCTTGCAATAACCCTGACTAAACATTTTTACCTCCTTCTTTTTTGATTCTTTTCACCCATTCTTTTTCTTCTTATATCTAACACTCTAAATTATCCTCTATATAACTGTTTCTGTTACTCCATATGTAATAAAGGCATAAATAAATATTTTTCAACTTCTTACGAAGTTGTAATAGAGTAATTAAGTTCCTTACTTCTATTTTTTTTCTTTGCTAAACCTCTTACTGTACTCGAATGCTTTTACATCCTGCCATAGGCTTAAAGTACATGTTTTTTTTTTCTATTTTATTTTGTATGTTATTTTTCTTTATATTTTTTGGTACATTTTTGTTTATTTTTACTTAAGTAGTATTGCAGCGGAGATTTTCTCCCCGGGCC
The DNA here is from genome assembly GCF_019279795.1 of Protopterus annectens. Taxonomy (NCBI): domain Eukaryota; kingdom Metazoa; phylum Chordata; order Ceratodontiformes; family Protopteridae; genus Protopterus; species Protopterus annectens. The sequence continues at coordinate 1,638,366,028 of NC_056731.1, read as the reverse complement.
TCCACTGAAAATGGACATGTATCCAGTTGGACTAGCCCGGTAAACAAATGTAAAATAAATAAATAAATAAAATGCTCTATCTGTGTGCATAGTAGCACATGCTGTAGTTATTAAATTCTGGTAGCTTTTAGTGATGGGAATAGTGTGGGAAACAGAGTCAGATAACCAGAGACCAGATGTATGTGATATCATTTGGTACAGAAATAATGTTTTAATATCAGAGGAGACTGAAGTCTCAGTAGCATTCTATATTCTGTCTCGGATCTGACAACAAGGACCAAGCACCCATATCACCTTGCTCTGTTTGGTAAGTAGGAATAGTAATTATTTTAGTCAATCAGGAATAGATAGTTAGATGAGCTAAATACTCTTTTTCTATAACTGTGTAAAACTTTCCATCTGTGCTATTTTAATATTTCCGTTTAATGAAACTCTGGTGTTTACTATAAATAGATATTTAGCATTTCCTTGTTCTTTTATTATTATTAAATATATTTAAACTTCTCATTGCGGTTGGTCCTTTTTGAAAAATATTTAAGTTTTGAGAGTATTTTCATATATTTATTTGATGATAACTCTGGCCACTGCTGCTTGGTCAACATTACCATTTGTGTTAATATTAATTTCACTCAGTATAATTGGATACCCTTTTAAGAACCATGTAGCAACTGACTGGTAGCAGGGGATCTACCTTATGGTCTGGGCAAAGTTGGTAGTGTGGGCAATCTGTGCCAGCCTTTCCCAGGTGTGTGTGTGTGTGTGTGTGTGTGTGTGTGTGTGTGTGTGTATGTGTGTGTGTGTGTGTGTGTGTGTGTGTGTGTGTGTGTGTGTGTGCGTGTGTGTGTGTGTGTGTGTGTGTGTGTGTGTGTGTGTGTGTGTGTGTGTGTGTGTGTGTGTGTGTGTGTGTGTGTGTGTGTGTGTGTGCGCATATATATAAATATCAAGGGTGCAGGTGTGCAACCCCTATGTTGAGGATGCAAGGTACAGCCTTGCAAAAAAGCTTAATAAATTTATAGCATGTTTTAAGATTCACTGTATATTTCTACTTTATTTTTTGTAGCTGTGGGAGTTGCACTGATGGGTCTTGCATATTTCATAGCAAGGCAGAAATAGATTAACTGATAGAACATTAAGAAAAAAAACACTCTGATACAACGTGATGACTACAGTATCCATTACCTAGGCTTTGCCTATAAAGGAAGTTAATAGGATGATCATGGAAAAACATCCCTGGGCTTTAGGTTTGTAGAATAGCCACCAATAAATACTTCTAATAAGTTCACTGGTATAACTACTTTTTCTGCAAGTCCATGTTCAGTCCCATCAGGCCTTATTTTTTCATACATCTCTAGTTTCTGAAGTTATTTTAGGGCAATTTCTTGTGAAATTACTTGATCAATCCCTTATCTAATGTTCTTCTACCAGCTGAACTGTGTAAATCTCTTCTTAGTTACTTTAAGACAGAACTGAATTATTTATTTAGTAACCCTGATTTTTAACATCATTTGTTCCCATCCTATCCATTTATTTCATAACTTTCTCTCCTTTGTCTTTTTATGCTGCTACAGAAGGTTTAACTTAACTTTTTTAACATTATCTGATATCCTTTCCTCAGTTTTTGGCCTTTTCTTTCTGACACCCATCCCTGCTTCCTTCTGATGTCATTCCTAGTGAGTCTGGCTCCATCTGAGCTTATAACCAATTTCATTTTGGACACATGAACTGTCTGAGACAAAAATACAATTCATGCCAGTTCATCATTACAAAAAGAAACTAAGTTGGACTTGAATTCTTAAGAAATACAGTTCAGTCATAGCTTTTGAAAGCTGTTCAAGCCTGTGAACGTAAAACTGAGTCCATACATAAAACTGGATGGTTAACACTTGAAGAAGGTAAAAACCGCATTTGTTATTTGTTAACCCAGCTAATAATTACCTGCAGCTTATGTGCTGACTGCAGAAGATCATATACATGTGTACAGTATATGTGTACATGCACACACATACATGCATGGCAGTGCCTGTGTGTGTGTGTGTGTGTGTGTGTGTGTGTGTGTGTGTGTGTGTGTGTGTGTGTGTGTGTGTGTGTGTGTCAATGTCTGTGTGATAAGTGATAGGACAACACTTACAAAAGCTTATTTGTGAACAAATGAGAAACAGAATAAAAAAAGAAAGCTAAACAGATTGATTGCTATATATTATTAGTCTGATCTAAAGATTATACAGCATAAAACAACTTTGCCCCAAGTTTTGCAGAATGTCCCTCAATTTACTTCATATTTTTGATCTGCTCCTCAAATTTTCTATTAAATTATTGAGGATTACAGTCAGTCAATAATAAAAGTCATTAGAGTTTCATTCTTTTTATTGTTCAAAAAAATGCACATTGGTGCAAAAAACGTATTGTTCTATAAACTCTTGTGAGTTAGAGCAATGTTTATCAATATTTATTTTATTTTATTTTTATTTATTTTACATTTGTTGACCGGGCTAGTCCAGCTGGATAATTTCCATTTTCAGTGGAGGCCCGGGGAGAAAAGCTCCTCAGAATTAAAACAAAGGTTATACAAAATTGAAGATTAACTATGAGATCCTTTAACAGATATTAAGTTACCATGGATAGTTATTAGTCTGGATCAAGAAAAAAATAAAACACATAGAATACTATTTATGTATTACAAGAGACATTGATTATATCTAGAACTACACTCCATACAAATCATTGCATACATATTAGTGTATATACAATGTATAATTTTTTTTTTTTTTTTTTTTTTGAGAACAGTAGAAACTGTAGAGTCATTAGGATGTTTGAGAACACAGAGAAGGATTGTAGTTGAGAAGTGAGGAAGAATGATAGTAGAAGGTATTAGGTTTCTCAGTCGGGATTGGTACAAGAGCAGAGCCAGAAGTTTGTAAGATGTGCAAGAAGTTGTTTTTTAAAAAGATCAAAGGAGCCTATTGAGGTAATGTGGGAAGGGAGGTTATTCCATATTTTGCCTACTGCGTTGGGAAAAAGGCAGTTACCTGCAGAATTGGTGATTCGAGTTGTTTTGACTTGAAGCTTTTCTGCAGAACGTAGTTGGTTCAGGTTATTATAAGGGCTCAGAAGATTAGTGAGAGCTGGTGTTTTAGATGGTTGATATAATATGTTATGTGTTATCAGGAGTTGTTGATATATAATCTTGTTGGGAAGTTCCAACCAGTGTAAATGTTTTAAGTTTAGACAGTGGTGTGTTCTATACTGGGATGCTGTGGCAAAGCGAGCTATATTGTGGTAGGATGTCGTAAGTTTCTTTAGGTTACTTTTTGAGAGGTTAGTGTAGATAGAGGAGGCATACAATAGGGTCGAGATGAGATGTGTTTGTGCTAAGGTGGTCCGTGCTTCAGGTGTTAGGTAGGGTTTGATGCTGTATAGTGTGCCAATTTTTTTATTGAGTGCTTTTATGGTGTTGTTGATATGGTAATCATAGCTTAGATTATTATCAATAGTAACACCAAGTAGTTTGGTTGATAAGTCTGGGGAGATGAGGGAGTTATCACCTGCAGTAATAGAGAAGTTAAGTTGTGTAGATTTGTGTGTAGGTGAGAAAAGTAGTAGTTTTGTTTTCTTGGAATTGAGGAGAAGACATCTTTTTGAGAACCAGTCTTCGACGATAGAAAAGGTAGCTTGTGTGAGTGAGTGGAGTTCAGATTGAGTGGAGGCTGTGCAAATAATTGTGGAATCATCTGCATATTGTATACATGTAGTGTTTTGGATAGATGCTTGGAGGTCATTAATAAAGATAGAGAATAGGAGGGGCCTAGTATGGATCCTTGTGGGACTCCTAAAGAGATAGGTAGTAGTGAAGATAGACAATTTTTCCAGAGTACTGCTTGTTGCCTGTTTTCGAGATAAGAAGAGAACCAGGTTAAGGAGGAGGTATCCAAAGCAAGGGATTTTAATATGTGTAGTAGAAGTGAGTGGTTGACCATGTCGAAGGCTTTTGATAGGTCTAGGAAAAGAGAAGAGGTTAGTTTGTTGTTGTTACGATTACAGTTGATGGTGTTGGAAAAGGAAAGTAGAGCAGTGGTAGTACTATGTGAAGGTCTAAATCCATGTTGAGTATCTGCAAGTAGATTATTTTGAAGGAGATGGGTGAGTAGTTGTTTGTGTATGCATTTTTCCATGATTTTAGCTAGAGGAGATAATAGTGCTATAGGACGAAAGTTTGAAAGGTCTGTGGCTTTGCCTCCTTTGTGTAGGGGTATGATATGAGATATTTTCCAGATTGAGGGAAAAGTACTTTCTTTTATGGATCTGTTTATGAGGATGGAGACAGGGTAGGCGATAGCTTTGGCTGCTATTTGAAGAAATTCAGCTGGAAGGTTATCAGCTGAGGTGTAGTAGATTTAAGTTTTGTAAAAGAGATTGTATGTAGGAGGTAGGTATGGGTTGAAGTTGCAGGGTGGAAGGCAGTTGTCACTGTTATTTAAGAGCAGTTGGGAGGAATCAGGGGTTAAGTGGTTAGCTAGATTTTGTATGGAAGTGGTAAAGAAGGTGTTGAAGTTATTGGCTATTAAAGAGGGGTTGTCAGGATCTAAGTTTTGTGGGTTTGGTGTAACTACTTTGCCTGGGGTAAGAAGATTATTGATAGTGGACCAAAACTTTTTTGGTTGATTGTTGTAGTTCAAGGTAATAATTTTTTATCTGCAAGTATAGCTTTTTGGTTTTATTTCTGAGTTCTTTGAAGATACGGTGATCGTTTGGGTTTCTGGAGGACCGCCATTTTTTCCATGATTTATTTCTAAGTATTATTGTTTGTTTGGTATTAGAAGTTAGCCAGGGTGCTATTTTGGTCTTTGTTCTAATGATACGCTTTGGGGCATGTTGATTCAGGATGGTCAGGAATGCTGAGTTGAAGTGTTCAACAGCATTGTCGAGTGAGAGATATTTGAGAGGGGTCCAGTTGTATTGTGACAGCTCTGTTAGGAATCCTTCAGAATTAAAGTGGTATAATGAATATATTGTTTTATGTGAGGTAGGTAGGTTTAGCTTAGTTTTGGCCCTAATAACATAAGTAAGTGAGTGATCACTAAGATCTTCTGGAAGGATACCAGTTTGGTAGTTTTGTAGGGGAGTTTGTAAGAATCCAATCTAAGGTGGTTTCTTTGTTACTTTTATTATTTATTCTAGTTGGACTGTCAATAAGTTGTTTGAAACCAAAAAGATTTATGTGGGAGGTGGGGTTAGCATTGCTACAAGAATTCCAGTCGAAGTTAAAGTCCCCAAGAAATAGTGTTTCTTGAGGGAGGTTTATAGAGAGGTGTTCGAAGTTGTTCTAAGATGGGGATATTATTTCCAGGGGGGAGGTATGCACAGATGATGTTTATAGATTTAGTGTTGTTAATTTGTATTTTGGAACCAATTATTTCGCATTAATTTTTGGTTAAGGGTAAGGTCCAGAAGAGTAAGCTTTAGTTGTGTTTTATAAAGAATAGCTACTCCACCTCCTTTTTGGAGGTACGATCAGATCTGAGAATGCTATATCCAGGTGGGGTAATTTCAATGTCTTTAATAGAGGGCTTTAGCCAGGTTTCTGATAAGCATAGGATGTCAAAGTTGTTTACTTCTAGAAGGGCATGCAGTTGACTGATTTTGTTGCAGATACTGCGTATGTTGAGATGGGCTAAAGATAATAAGTCAGAGGATGCAGTGGATGAGGGAGAGAGAGGTTTGATGTGAGTTGTGTATGTTTTGTTGGAGTACAGAGGGCCTGGGTTGTTGAATGTCTCCATCTTGTAGTAGATGGAGGATTATAAGATAGTTTTCAGGTGTATGTTTTATAATTGTGTCAAATATTTTCTTTCCTTTAGTTTGTAGTAGTTTGCAGTGTAGAACCCTATGGTATTTGGGAAGTAGGTATGTGGATTGAGAAGTGGAATGTAAGATGGAAGGGGTAGGGATGTAACAGGTGTACTGGTATGTTTAGAGGGAAGTGAGAAAGAAGCAGTTAGGGAGTGTTCATAGGAGGTTAGGAAGTAGGTGGTTATGAGAAAGACTACTAATAAGAAGGAGACAGGAAGTTTCATTTGTAACTGGGGCATAGTGGAAGTTTTAAAGAGGTAGTTGTGAGTCAGTGTGATATTCTAGGATGGAGGTACTGTGGAAAAGAAAGGTATAAAGAAGGTGTTATAATGTGTTAGGTGTGTAAGTGATAGAGAAGTGGGGTTTGTTATAATTATGTAAGTGTGTTTGTGAGTTGTGGCTAGTGTATAATATGTGAGGTTGTGATAGGGTGGAAAAGAAGGGGGTGTGTCTAGAGGAGAGATAAAGGTAGGACCCCTAGGGGTGGGTGGGATATGGGGGTAGGGTGGGAGCCAAGCGGGCACACACAGTAGACCAGAGGAGAAGGGAAAAGTATCTGAGAAGGCAAGGGGAGTCAAGGCAAGAGAAGGTAGCCTAGGAGGTGAGGATAAGACAGGGTATTGGAAGGAGGAAAGGGAGTAGGTTAAGAAGGTAAGAATGAAAATGTAGTAGGAAAAGAAAAACTAGTATCCCAGATAGGGATGAGGGGAGGGTGACATCTAGTGGGCAACTGTGGAAGTGCAAGTAACAAATAGGGCAGCTTCCAGGTGAGAGCTGTGGATAAGGGGGAGAAAGGATAATCTAGGTAGCTATCCAAGGAGTATATGTGGTGGTAATGGAGGAATAAGGGGAAAGGGTAGCTGCTGGCTGCTTAGGTATTGGCAGTCTAATGGCTTAACAGTTACAGTAGGTTAAAACATAATGCTAAATGACTAGCTGGACATACTTTCTTTCAGTCTTGAGGTAGCCGTTGATAGGAGGAACCAGTGTCCTGAGCGAGTCCTAGGTTAATGTGCAAAGAGCACCTTAGTGGAGAATATAGAGGGAATGCAACCCAGGCAAAAACACAGGGTCGATTTGAGGTCAAAGTTTCTTTCAGTCTTGAGGTAGCCGTTGATAGGAGGAACCAGTGTCCTGAGCGAGTCCTAGGTTAATGTGCAAAGAGCACCTTAGTGGAGAATATAGATGGAATGCAACCCAGGCAAAAACACAGGGTCGATTTGAGGTCAAAGTTTCTTTCAGTCTTGAGGTAGCCGTTGATAGGAGGAACCAGTGTCCTGAGCGAGTCCTAGGTTAATGTGCAAAGAGCACCTTAGTGGAGAATATAGAGGGAATGCAACCCAGGCAAAAACACAGGGTCGATTTTACAAATTGTCATTCAGTTTTAGGCCTTTTCACCCATTAGATTAGTCTTTCTCCTGAATTTTTGAGAAAATAAGTTGTGAGGTATGTGTGTGTGTGTGTGTGTGTGTGTGTGTGTGTGTGTGTGTGTGTGTGTGTGTGTGTGTGTGTGTGTGTGTGAGTGCATTTGTGTGTGTGTGTGTGTGTGTGAGTGCATTTGTGTGTGTGTGTGTGTGTGTGTGTGTGTGTGTGTGTGTGTGTGTGTGTGTGTGTGTATTTACATATATATGCATATATCCGTCATATGCAGAAGAGCTTATTTGTGTTGAGGACTTTCATGTTTTTTCAAGCTCCTTTTACATGTCATACAGTATGTTAAGGAATCTGCTCAGGTTGTACAGTTAAAATTGTATGCTAAAAATAATAGTGCATATTAGAGCAGCATATAATTTCCTAAGTGTAATTTTCACTGTGACAAAAAAATGTGAAACATATGCAGGTCACATATTACACTGCTGGCAATTTTGTCTCTAAAGACTCTTTTAGAATAAGCAATAAAACTCACAAACAGCTGGTCATCTTGTTTTAAAGCTTTCATCACTGAGAATTTTAGGTGAAGTCATGTACCATAATACAGAAACTGAAATATCTGCTGTTTTTTAATTCTATCTCCAGCATATTAATATGCTTGCGCTAGTCTGATTTCAAGAAGTATGCAGTACAAACTATATCCATTTTAGACTTGCAAAATTTCTTTTAAAGATAAAAATATGTTTAATGTCTTTGTTACTCCTGCTTGAAACTGTGGTGTTATCCTGTATATACTACATTGATACAAAAAACATCCTCTATTTAGTTTAAAATTTAAGTGGACCTAAATGCATATTCTGTTTTTTTGGCATTTTATTTATTCACAAATATATGCATGAGTGATAAACGTACATGCTGATGTTTAAGTAAGCTGCAAACATTTCTAGTTTATGATCTGACAAAGAAAACAGGCCTTGATTGTAGTATCTGTTTAATTGTGTCAAATAACCTCCAATTGCTTCTGGGTTAGCACCAATCAGATGTGTGTTCATACTGAGCCTTCACCAGGTGTGAAAAATAAAGTCTGAAGATGACTAAATGAATCCAGATGGCAAAGAACAACAAAACCTGACGTGGAAGCTGACAAGCTATAGAAATGCAAAAGCAGGTTTTGACAACAGCTGGGTGACTTGCATAAATATGTGTACCCATGGGTATAACAAACTCCTCTATAATGAAATAAGTATCTGCATTTCACTTTGTTATTTTACCTTTATTTAGTTTTGACAGCCAAATGCAGTGGAGAAAACATTTAATAATACAGATTGAATTCCATGGGGATGAGACAGCGCGTGTAAACAAAGGCATGAAGCATTACTTTGTCATGCATATTTCCTTGACTTGACAGTACAGCAGAATAAAAAGACAAAAAGGCTTTCTACCCATCTGAATTATTTAAATATAAAAATAATTGACAGTTTTAACAAATTAAAACACTACAGAACCTGAAGAGGTCAGAACCATAAAGAAATAAGATCCATGGGTCATACAAGAAACAAACTTAAAAAATATTCCCCTGGATTTACTAATCTTCCGTGCAGGACTAATCTAGTCCTGCACAGAAGTGGCAGTTTAGGAGGAGGATGGCAGCATGCCATGCATATTAATGAAAGCGGACTGCCTGACCTCCTAATCCTACAAGGAGCATGAACGAGTGAAGGGGGTGTGTCTGAGAGCAGATCTCTCAGAATAAACACGTCCCTGCAAAGTAGAACAGCAGAAACTGTAAATAAATGAGCAAGACCACTCATAGGTGTCCACATATCCCCACCAGCAGTCCCCATGTGTTCAACAGCAACAGTACATATAAATAAAATTAAAAAAAACTTTTATTTATTTCTTTTAAAACCCAGAGTACAGCTAACCGAAGGTGCGCGGGTTTGCCCATTGTTTAGCTACAGTTAAAGCAGCTGAAAAGGCTGAAGAGTATGACAAGGAATGTATAGGCAAGCAAAGCAGCACAGTAATAGTGTAGTGGTTAGAGCATCCACCTAATGAACAGGCATTTCTGGTTTGAGTCCCATTGCAGCACATTTGCTTTTCCATGTGAAATCTGTATATGAACATATTTTTATATCTTTTTGCTGTATAACCTACATAATAACATTTAAATGTGAACTGGAGTACTGCATTAAATGCACATGTGAAGTGTCAGGGTCATAATGAATAAGGCACTAATAAGCAGGTTTAAGCACAAATAAGCAGTAGTAAGCATATATAAGCACTAGTAGGCGTGTTTAAGTGCATTTGCTTGGGGTTAAGCATTGCCTATACAGATTAAACAAAGTAGAAGCTAAATGAGTGTAAGAAACTGTAACCGAAGGTTAGCAGAGTTTACCGTCACGCAAACCTGTACAAACCTGCTTACAACTGCTTTAAAGTGCCTTAATCACTCTGTACCCAATGGCCCATGTTCTGCCCAGCAACAAAATAAATTGCCTCTGGAAGGCTCGAACTCAGGACCCTGTACACTATAGTCACACTAGGTAACCACTAAGCCATCACAGCTGTTGATGCAAATGCGATATCAGCAAACTAATCCTCACCACAGCAAAATCAAACCAAACATGTGAACTGAATCTATGTACAGTGTAAAGTGGTATAACCTGCTACATAACATAAATATGTGAACTGGAGTACTGCAGTAAGCATAGATGTGAGGTGTTATTGTAATAAAGTGTAGAAGTAGTAGAAGTGTAGAATCATGAATACCAGATACATATAGAACCTGTAATAAATAATAAATCACTGCCAAAAGGCAAATATAGTGTTAATTAACTATTAAGCAATGCTAACCGCAGCACAGCTCAACTTAGTAAGAGTAAGCAATGTGTAGGGGAGCCGATCCAATCTGCCTAGCGCTATACCCCTTTAAGCACTGCCAACCTTAGGTAAGCAGGTGTGCCCATAACTTAGCCTTTTCAAACCCAGCCAATCATGGAAAAGTGCGGGTAACTGGCCGTATTTAAACCACACAGGTGAGAATATGCTCCATAACTGGTTGTAGCTTCCTAGTGCAGGCAGAATGGCTGGTGTGGGTGAAGGCACTCATTTTAGATCGCAGCGCTGGGGCATCCAGGAGTCAAAAATCATGGTATGGCTCCTGGTAAAACACCATGAGGAGAGACTACTGCAGGGCCAGTACCAGGGCTTGCAGTATAAAACTGAGGCCTGGGACAATCTCGCCCGTGACCTCACCAGTGCCACAGGTATCCCCCGGACTGGTGAGCAGGTCAGATACCACCATGCTGACCTGAAAAGGTGGAGGGGGGGGTGTAATGGAACATTGAATCCAGGAGTCCCGGCAGATGGCTAATGACCCAGTACTGAGTAAGTACTCATTCTACTAAGTAGTTAAGAATTGCCTAGCTTATGTATACTATGGATAGGTATGGCTAAATATCACTGTATTTCTCTGACAGCTGCAGATGACTGGGCTGTAAACCAACAAGCCCATGATGTTAGGTTGCAAAGGCTGTGTCGCGGAAGCAGGTTAGTAATTAGTCTGCATGTACTGTCATAACAAATAAATATAAGAGCCTTAGAAAGTGTTGTACCAGTAGAAACAAATTTGTAATAGTCTGTGAATAAAGGTATAACCCCTGGAGTGCTTCTGTTTACTCTTCTGTCCTATGTTGGCAAACTGTTGCATACTATAAATATTACTGTTGTATTTTAAGCAGTGTCACTCACACTGTGGTATGCAGATAAAATGTGTATGAAGTCCTGCATAACAATGTTGGAAGTGCCAAGAGGTCAGTCATATTGTTCAAATGAGGGAAATTTAGAAAACAGTAGAACGCTTACATCAATTCCCTAATAGCACAGTGTACTGTGATGTTAGCTATAATTTTTTGTCACACATAGCAGGGGTTTGAATCCTGGGAGTGCTACTAAGTTCTATGCATAATCATACCCCACAACTGTAGAGATTTTTGTTACAATGTTCAGATAGAAAGCTGTATGCATAATTACACCCAACAACTGTACAGAATTTGCTAGAATGTTCAAATTGAAAGTTTTATGCATATACATACCCCACAACTGTTCCAATCTGTCCAACATGTCCAGATAAATGGCACATATCATCCGCCTGGTACCCCGTTCCCCTGACAAACCAGTGTGATGATCCAAGAAATGTAGGCAGCCGTTAATGACATATAACTGATAGTTAAACATGTACATAGTCATAGAATGCATATGAAAATAAACCTGTCATTCTAGCTCTTCACCCAAAGTGTATGTCAGCAATTCTCAACATATGTTGCATTAACATATGCATCTTGTCACACCTGTATGTAAGACATAGGTCACGTATATAATAATCTATAAGCATAGCACTGTACAATATAAGGCCATTGGGTAGTGTAATGATTCATTTAAGGGAAAGATCACTACAGTGACTAAGATCGTTGTGAAAATTACAAGGATATATTAGTTGTTAATTGAACTCTCTCTCTCACCCCTACCATATGTGCAAAATAACCCGATTACACTCCTTAACTGGTATGTGTACACTCCAAACTTTTGTTTAGACATATGTCCTAATGGTTAATAAATATTCACATTTGTTTCTATGCATGTGCTATGTTAAAATACACCCATATTGGTGGCCTGTTGCCATCAATGAAACCTGCATGCTCTTGTAATGGCCACTTTTGTTCCATATATGCATGTGTTCTGCTTGCTCTGCAACTGTGTTAAATCTGGTGTTTTGGGTTAATTGGAATACCTATGCATGCTGTTAGAACTAATCCTGAATGCTGATGACTGTTACTAACCCATATCAGTCATAAACCTGTGACAACATAGCTCGTATGGGAAGGCCAGTCCCAGCGGACCCACCTGTCCCACCTCAGCTGGCCATGGCACTGGGCACCAGCACATCTGGGGCTCAGCCTGGGACCTCCTCCTCCGTGGGCCCTGCACCACCTTCGGGTGTAACCGCTGCAGGGAATGGGGCTTGTCCCCCCCAGAGCAGGCGCAGAGGGGAACTGTCACCCGTCAACAGGTCCAGGCCATTGTGCGTAGGAAGCTCGATCTGGGGTATCAAGACCAGCTACGCCAGCTTGAGGGCTGAGTGGCACAATTAGAGGGTGAGCATACCCCTCCTACACAGCCCCCAGCACAGCCACCTTTGGGGCCGTGAAGGTGCAGTGGTGACTGCCCATGGGTGGGGACCTCAGTCCCACTGTTTCCAGTTGGGGGCTCATAGGTTCATAGGTAGGTACTAGGTTATCGGCCCTGGGACTTATACAAGCCCAGCCAAAAAGGTACCCTGGCTTTTGGCACCCAAGAAAATTATTTTCCTGTGCCACTGTCGAGCAGAGCCACAGACGTGATCCCCGGGGTGAATTTCCTATTTCCCATCCAATAATCAAGAATTTTTTTGAAGAGTGCTAATGAGGAGCTTTGTTTGATATATATAGGTAGTTTATTCCAGAGTATGGGAAGTCTCTGAGACAGGAATCTATCCCTCTGGCATGTTGTTTATTGTGGTGACATGGTTTAGGTCCCTAGAGCGTGTAGCTCGGAGGGATTGGGATTTCTTTAAGTGGAGCATGTCCAACAGCTCTGAGCTTGACATAGCTTTGTACATTAGGCAGAGATAACCTCTGAGTAGGCGATATGCGACGGAGTAAAGCTGGAGTTTTTTGGATGGTCTGCATTGGGCATCTGTTTGAGGCCAGTAAACCTCTTTGTGAGGTATTTCTGTGGCCTTTCCAGTTGTTGCAGATGTCTTGTGAGGTACATACCAAAAGAGGCGTTGTACTCTATAATGGGTCTAATGAGTGATGAGTAGAGGGGAACAATGACCTCTTTTTTTCTAGATGAGAAACCTTTTGTGATGAGGTGTGCCACGTAGAAGGATTTCCTGACTACTGTGGCAATGTGATTATCAAAGGAGAGACTACTGTCCACCTGTGTCCCAAGGTCTCTTATCACACTTTCGGTGTTAAGTATATTACTGCCTATGTTGTAGTTCATGGGTATAGAGTTTTTACCAAAGGGGGTGACAATGCACTTTTTGGCATTGAGCTTGAGGCCATGGCTTTGACACCAAGTATCTGTCTCAGTGAGGCCCTTTTGTAAGATGTCCACATTGTTAGGAGTTTCGATTATGGCTCCTAGTTTGCAGTCATCTGTGAACTTCATTAGCCAAAGACCTTCTTTGTTAGCCTGTACTTCAGAGAAGTAGATACCAAACAGGAGAGGACCCATGACTGAACCCTGTGGTACTCCACTTGTCACTGGTCTGAAGTCGGATTTGGAGTCTGCTACTTTCACAGTGCGGGTTCTGTCAGTGAGCCAGTTGGCAACCCATCTTGTGACACAGGGATTTATACCTAGTTTAGTGAGTTTATCTATAATTCCAGAGTGGGGAATGGTGTCAAAAGCCTTAGCAAGATCTAGATAGGCTGTGTGAACCACCTTACCCTTGTCAACGGCTTTGGTGACTGCTTCAAAGAAGTCTATCAGGTTTAAGAGACAGGATCTGCCTTTTACAAACTCGAACTGGGTGGGGTCCAGAGTTTTGAGATTACCAATGTCTTTGTTTATAAGTTCCATGATAATACGTTCCATGGCCTTGCAGACCAGGCTCGTCAGGCTAATGGGGCGGTAGTTCCCGGGGTCCATGGTGGCTCCCCCCTTGTGGAGTGGGATAACCATTGCTGTGCACCATTCAGCAGGCACAAAGCCTGAGGTGAGGCTTTGATTGAACATGATACTTAGGTGAGGTGCCAGTTTGTTCTGTAATTCATGTAGAACGCAGCCTGGGAAGTTCTCTGGTCCCATGGATGCTGTGTTCTTGGCTTTGGAGAGTGTGGTTTTTACCTGTGCAGCCGTGATTACAGGAACTTTGCATTCTTCTGGTATAGAGATGGGCTCTTTAGGGGGTGAGAGGGGGGGTAAAGTTAGCACTGAACCTATCTGCCAGGATGTTGGCAATATCAGTTGGGTCTGAATATTTAGTGCCATTGTGCTGTAACTCAGAGCAGATCTAAGTGTTGCCATTGAGATTCTTGACATAGCTATAGAATGCTTTGTGGTTCTTTAGAATTAGTGGCAATTTTGTTTTCGTAACTAGCTTTGGAGGATTTTATCAGGGATCTCAGCTTCTTACTGAGGCTGACCAGGTAGCTCCTCCACTCATGGGAATTTACTCTCTTTTTCAACAGTTTCTTCCTTCTGTTGTAGAGTTTGTTTATGGCAGGGGACCACCAGATTGACTTCCTTTTTTTGGAGGATAGCATCTTGGTTCTGTTTGGGATAGCAGAATCCATGCACTCATGTAAGTGCTTATAAAGTGCAATTGTGTAGGATTCAGTAGTCATAACTGTATTGTCCATCTGCATGGGTGTCATGAAGTTCACCACTTCGGTCTTAAGAAGCATGAAGTTGGCTTTGGAGAAATTTTTTACCATGGTTTCCTTAATGGGGGGTGGGGGCAGGATGTGGATATCTAGGGTAATTAGCTTATGGTTAGATCGGACCAATGAGGCTTTGACTTCAGGTGTGGAACACCGGTCACTCATGTTGGTAATGACTAGATCTATGATATTGTTGCCCCTGGTGGGGGTGTGGATAAGTTGATCCAGGGCATTGGAGTTTATGAATTCCAGAAAGCGTTGAGCGAAGGAGTTGGTACATGAGTAGTTTTCCCAAGTTAATGGTGGGGTAGTTGAATTCTCCCATTATTAGGGTGTTTGGTTGAACCCTAATATTTTCCAGTACTTCAAGAAAAGAGGAGTGGGAATCCTGGGGCATGGTGGGTGATCTGTAGCAAGCTACAATTTGGATTGCAGTTTTGCCCAGAGTTAGTTGCACTTAGATAATCCAGGCTGCATTATGCTGAGCAACCTGCCTGGAGGTGTGGATATCCTTAATGAATATGGACACACCTCCGCCTTTGGTGTTCCGGTCCAGGTTACATGGCCAAAAAGTGTGGTATGAGTTATAGCCTGGTAGTGCAGGGGTGCTATCTGGAGCCTTGAACCAGGTCTCAGTCACTGCACAGATATCGATGTTCTCTATTTTAAGGAGTGCCTCAAGTGAGTGCATTTTGAGATTTAGACTTCTAGCATTGAGTAGCATCACCCTCAGTTTTTGCTTGCCTGTTCCTGTTACGGTGATGAATTTGTCATTTGAACCTTGCCTAAAAAAGGCACTATAGGGGTGGCAAGGACCTTAGCCCGTATCTGGAATCCCAGGGGTGACAGATGCAGGCCATCTCTGGCAAAGCATCGTGGTCTGTCAACCATGTCATCCCAGGCAGACAGATACTGTATCCCTTTAGAATGGCACCAGAAGTTTAGCCAATTGTTGAAGTCAGTCATTTTGTCTTTGTACTGTGGCATCATTCTGGGTGATGGCAGAATGCTGCTCAGGGCTAGGGTCATACCTGCCTGGGCTACAAGATCGGAGAGCTCTTCCATGTCTCTTTTCATGTAGTCTAGGGAGGTACGTCTCAAGTCGTTCACACCAACATGGACAATGACAGAGTCATATTTGTACTTGTTGTGGAGTGACCTGAGTGCATGGGTTATGTGGTGGATCCTGGCACCCGACAGGCAGCTGTCAGTAACCTTCTCCTTGCTTAGCCTGGTAAGTGGGACATCAGTGTGCCCGACTATAGAGTCACCTATGACTAGTGTGTTGGGTACATTGTTTTGCCTTATTGGCTGTGGTTGAGTAGCACACTGAGTCTGCGAGCTATGTGTCATTTGGGTTATGTTGGGGGATGGAGGTTGCTTGCGTTTCTGCTTTGGAGGTCTCTGTTGCTTAGACAGATTATTATTAAGAGCCTCCACGAATGTTTTTGTGTTACTATGTGCGGATTTTGTTGGTGTAGATTTAGTGAGACTATGTGATGATTGCGGTGTTGTGCAAGTGTTTACCTTCTCCTCTTGACTGTCAAGTTCAGTCTTGATTGGAGAGAGCTTTACCTCCAGTTTGGCTAGGTAAGTGCATCTCTCACAGGTTGTAGTGTTGGGTGGTAGGAGGAGAGGGTTGTCTGTGTACATAAGGCAATTTCTACATTGCCCCAAGATGCCAAGATTCATCAGATAGACAGGAGAGAACACTGGGAACTGACCCGTGGACATGCCTGAATAAAAAAATATTTTCCTCTAGATAAGTGAGGAAAGTGAGTACAAGAGCTGTTTTTCTCTAATCAATTGAGGAAAGTAAGTACCAAAACTGTTTTCCTCTAGGTAATGAGGAAGGTTGAGTGCTGTAGTAATTAGTAGGTTATTTAGTGATTACAAGTTCTGAACAAGTGCTGATCACGAATAAGCAAATTCAAGTGCTAAAACTAAGAATCTGTATCTGGACTAAACTAGTTACAGGAAAGGGGGGAAACAAGTGCAAATGCGGGCTTTTAAATCAGAAAGTAGAGAGAGATGGAAAAACTGCCCAAATGGCCAATAACTACAATTTCTGGGCCAGAACCACTCCTTATGTGGTAGATAGGTTACCTAGTGCTTACCACTCCCACTGATAAGCTAGAAGACTTCCCTCCAACACAGAAAGCTTGGGGGGGGGGCTCAGAAGCTTACATTCAGTCCTGAGTACAGCAAATCTGAATCTGGACTACACTAGTTACAGGAAAGGTATATATATATATATATATATATATATATATATATATATATATATATATATATACAGAAAAGTAGTTAAAAAAGCAGTAAAAACAATTCAAATGTAGTGCAAGCTAGCACACTTGACTATGTAGCAATGTTAGACCAAAACAGTTTAAAAAGTTCAATTAAATTAAAAATGACTAAAAACAAGTGCAGAAGGACTCTGCTAGGTAGAATGAGGTAAAGAGATGGGACTGGGGGGGGGGGGAGTGTCCCAGATCAAATCTACAGTGGGGGCAGGCAACTGCAAAAGCCTCCAAATTTAAGCAACAAGACAGAAATAGGGACAGTGGGTATGGGAAAGCCAACACCTTCAGCAGAGATCTGAAAAACTATACAGTGAATCAAAAATAACAGTACACAACTCTGAAGTGCCAGAAAAATATACTCAGCTCTGTATATCTCCAGATAGTTTGAAGATCACTCTGTCAGGATACAGGAAGGCTCCAGCAATGATATGCAGGCTGTTACTACGAGGGTCTAATTTTATGCAAGTAATCCATGAGATAGTCAGATAACACACAGGATGTAAAACCAGTTATACCAACTTAAGACACAGAGAAATAGGGAGAGGGGGGAAAACACCTTCAGCAAAGAACTGAACAACTATACAGTGAAGCAAAGATAACAGTGCACAACTCTGAAGTCAGCCAGCAATGATATAAAATTAGTCAAACAACAATTACCAGTACACAACTCACAAGTGTCAGAAAAATATACTCAGCTCTGTATATCTCCAGATAGTTTGAAGAGCACTCTGTCAGGACACAGGAAGGCTCCAGCATGGGCTTGCGACTTCCAAACACCCCTCCCCATCCAAGGTGTTTACCCCCCACATGTGTCATATACCAGCCTTGTATGCGTCTTGTTTGTCTTGTCTGTTAACCTACCCAGCTTACCTCCCCAAATATACCTACTACCCCACCCGAAACTCCCACTCTCATCTGAAAAAAAGGGCAATCTGTTCCCACAAAAAAATCTCACCCCATACATAGCTGACCATTTTGCACACTTGTCCACTGGACACGTAATCTGGTCTAATTGGCATCACAATGAATATATGTTGTCCTCACCCCTCTCCTGGGGGTTTGAGGGTCCAAATGTACCTGCAAATTTAGTGTATATAAACAGCTGTTGCTGTAGAAGAAATGGGCAGCTATGGACCTTTCCTATACCCTTCCTGCACATGCCTAGCTATTTACCCTACTGTCTTTCCCTCTTTGTGCCCCTTCTTTTCACCACTTTCCTATCAACCGCTTTTTCTTTTCTTTTAAAGAAATTAGCATGGGGGTAAGCGGCACTAAGCTCTTTTAAGCAGCACTAAGCGGGTTTATGCGTGTGTGCATGGGGGTAAGCTATGCCTACATAAGTTAAGCAATTTCGAAGCTAACTGACTGTAAGAAAACATTAGCAGAGGTTGGCAGTGTTTACCATCGCGCAAACCCGCTCACACTCAGTTACAACTGCTTAAAAGTGCCTTAATCACTCTGTATCCAATGTCCCTTGTTCTGCCCAGCAACAAAATAAACTGCCTCTCCAAGGCTCAATCCCAGGACCCTGCACTCCATACACAAAGTGATTTATCACTAAACCATGGCAGATGTACATAACCTGATGTTTTCACAAACATACCATCCAGCACAATCAGTCAACAGTACAGGAAATGTATTAATATCATACCACACAACCTGTTAATGCAAGAAGTCTGGACAAAGTATGCCACACTGTGGGTACAAATAGGGATATATGTCAACTAATGCTCTAATACACTTAAAATGTTGCTAGTTACACAGTTATATGTATTAGAACACATATGTACAAGGAAATGAAGTCTGAAACACAAATGTGTCGGCAGTAGTTACTGACTTCAGTGCTGCGATCATCCATGTCAATTGCCAAGAGAATGAGGTACAGGCCAAAATATGAGCCAAACATGCATGGGCATATGGACAGATATATATCTATAAATGTAGACAGATAGCTATATGTAGATATATATATTTATGTATGACTCACAAATAATCATATACCATCAATTGTATATAGATACATACATATGTTCATATGTATGTGTATATATATATCTATATATATATCTATATATATATATATATATATATATATATATATATATATATATATATATATATACACAGATGTGTGTGTGTATATATATATATATATATATATATATATATATAGATGCATATATATATATATAGATACACATACACACACACACACACACACACACACACACACACACACATATATATTTTATATATATATATATATATATATATATATATAGCTATATGAGATATATATAGGTACATACATATATACACAGACAAAAGGTATTAGTAGCCATACATATGTAGAAGTAGTGTGGAAGTACTGGGTGCAAAGTATATCCCTCAGCTACAAGCCCTTTAACTGCCACCTGTGAAATGTGTAGTGTGGCAACCATTCCCACAAATTAGAATACTGACATTAAACATATACCCACCCACAATTCAAAGAACATGACATGACACACAGGTATGCATTCAGAAATAACCTTTATTTGTGTACTATACAATGATGTATGCCAGTACTTACACCACTTAAGGTTTGAAATATGTAATAAGTAATGAATGCAAGGCCCACACAAAACAGTAGATGCAAGCAATGTGGATATATACCATACTATGCTGTCCAGGCCAAGACCTTCAATTAGTACAACAGTAGAAACAGGATTTGCCTTTAAGATACATAACAATCAATAATTATAGATGTAGTTCAGCAGCCTCCAATTACACCCTGTAGTCAAGCCCTAGGGGGAAATGTAGCACTTGTGTTAATGTCACAGTATCTTGTACATAACATTGCTTAACCTAATATCTCTCTATCACACTTAATGACCCTCGTCTTAACAGTTATATCCCTGAAAAGGTATCATAGCTTAGATTAATGGCACTGACCCACCCCATAAAAGGATGTACAAGGGCAAGGAACACTGTGTAGCACACACTTACCTCTGGAATGTACAAGGACACATATGTGTTCTCCGGTTGTTGCCCCCATATATATAGACTTGGCCCAACAGTTGGTGTGGGAGTCCATGACATGACTGGGATGATAGCAGTAATGCTAGCGGTAAATAATGATAGGCCATTACCTAACAACCCCTTTCTATATCACAGCAGGACAAAGACTGGCATATATGTGGAGGACAGAGGCAGGAACATAGTGCCATATTTGCATTATTGCTGTTACACACCCTGGCAAAATGCTGGTGTTACATGATTTGTTGCAGCATACCTTTATGCAGGATTGCGACATTGAAATACAAATGGATGTAGCCATGTACTGATAGCACTCAACAGACAGAGTGCCATTGATATATCTGGGACAATACCTGTGTGGTGTACAGACAAAACCTATCAGCCAATCCCCCTGGTATCATATGGATAGGCCCACAATTGAGAGCTATGTAGACAGACAACATTACATGCAAAAGTACCATGCACACAGAAACCCTGTAAGACCAGCAAGATACAATGCACACAACAACACTACTCACACTGTCTGTAGGTCTGAAACCTAACCCAAATGTGTATTTGGCCTTTGTCTGTAGGTTCTGCTGTAAGAGGCACTGCTATCTGCTGTCTATAACACTGATGTCCACACAAAGGAAGGATGTAATCCATACTGGAAAGGTGAAGGGACAATGCCCACAGAAGTCAGCAATTTAAAGTATAGGGTTGCCATGACAGTGATTATCTGAAGTACTACACAGCAGGCTGCCTGCAATTAGCAACTGGTGGACACTGACTGGTGCAAAGGCCATCAACTGATCATGTGCAATACCTACAAAAGCATGCTGCAATCTATTCAAACCAGCTCAATCACTCTACTGGAGAGACTGAGAGAGAGAGAGAGAAAAAGAAAAATATAACATTAATAAAAGTAACAAAGCTCAGGGTTGTGTTACAGTGGAAAAAACATAAAAGGTATGTGAAACAGATATGTATTTACTTGCATGTAGTATATGGCATAGAATAATAGGATGTATAATGTGAAAGGATTTATATGTGCCATCAGTAATTGTTCCTGTAATGATGTTCTGCTCAACAATTGCTCTGGACAATAGTGTCAGTCCCTGTGGACAGTGGGACATACCTGTCAACTGTGCAGATCAGCTGTGAATGGCAAAGATGTGACCCATGATATCTGTGTTCTGTACATTACTGTGGCCAATGGCTGGTTGGGATATCAATACTGCCCTGATAGACACATGGGTGTGAGACCACACCACCTTCAGGGCAGTCATGTTAAAGTGTAGCATAGCATGCCCAACTGCCATAGCAGTATAATATCCTTATCTAAAATATGTCACCATATATACCCCCCTAATGTTAGTCTGTGTTCACATGTGACACCTGTCTGTGTTGCAGCAAGGCAGAACAGTTCAGCTGTGAAGTAAAGAGAGTTACAAGAGTGTGGACCAGATGTTTGCATGCACCCCACATACAGATACATATATGTGTGATACATATTTACAGCTGTGTATGTGTACAGAACCTCAGACAGTTATACATATATATAGGTATATAAAAAACAAATGATATCTACACATATGTATGCATACAGATATATATATATATATATATATATATATATATGTGTGTGTGTGTGTGTGTGTGTGTGTGTGTGTGTATATGTCTACATATATATATTTATATTTTATATATATATATATATATATATATATATATATATATATATATATATACAAACAGACACATACACACATATACATAATACTGACACGTATAGGTATATGTATATACATATATATATATATATATATATATATATATATATATACATATGTCAATACATGTCCCCTGCCATGACATGTGAGAGACCATCACACATCAATACACAACATATCTACACACCATTACATGGCTGCAAATTGTAGTGTGGAGTGTGGTGTGTAACCCATGTTGGGAACACATTGCAATTGTTTGAGAAGGTGGGATATATATGTTGGTGAAGGGTATTAGGCACATATTGGTATTGGCATACAGGGCTGGTATATGACACATGTGGTGGTTAAACACTGTGGATGGGTAGTTCCATTTGGAATGTGGAGGCCATTGAGCCCCCATATGGGAACAAAGGGAACATGGTGCCCACTCATGGACAGTCACAACAGCATCTACATGGTCATAAAGGTGCCTGGGCTGTGGGCTGAGCAGGAGGAACATGCATGGTGAACCTTGTGCATGTGTACTGCATACCTCCAGGTGATATAGCAATTACCCCATGTCTTTGTGGAGCTCCCTATGCACAAGACCCTGGACCTAACTGGGTGATAGACATATATCTGTGTGTGCTCCAATGGGGGGGCACCATCCCCTGAGGTGGTTCCACATGAAGGTAGTGCCAGAACAGTAGATAATGAGGTTCCATGGTGGGTTGTGGATGTGATGTGGACTGGTAACACATGCACATTAGGTGGGAGGGGTGTTTCTGCTGGCAAATAACCCCTACACATGCATATATATATTTATATGTAACTGTCATGGAATATATGTGGGTTGTAATAGTCCACACAATCCCAGAACATGTCCAACAGCATGCATATATATCCCCAATAACACAGAATGACAGATGTGTAGCAATCACATAGCAAGCATACCACATGCATATGTGGAAACATAGTGGGAGTGACAATGGCATGCAGGTGAAATACTCTGTAACAGCCCAGCAACTCTAGAGTCCTCACAGGGACATGTCTATAAACACATAGCAGAAAGTGTTGTACAATGCAATATATGTCCCAATGGTAGATATACTGGAGACATACCACTTGCGTTGTGTGAACATTAAGTTGGAGCTGATATGGTGGTGGGAGACTGATATGTGTATTGTATTATGGTAAACGAGCCATATGAGTTGCTCAGACATATTTCCATCTTTATGTCTTTCAGGGAGTATGGCGCACCCGAGGAATCCCACCTACAGTGCTGCTGAGGATGACATAATACTCACCAGCATCATCCAGAACTACCAGCTGCTGTTTTCAAGGACAAGCCAGGACCAGCATGAGCGGACAGCCACATGGAACGATGTGGTCTGCAGGGTGAATGAGGTGGGGATGCACAGCCATACGTATGAGCAGGTCCGCCATCATTGTAGTAACCTGCTCCGCCATGAACGTCGCTGTGCCGCTGCCATGCGGGGTGACCACCTTGCAACAGAGAGAGGCCATAACATCCATCCCCCCTCACCAGAGTGGAGGAGCTGGTAGCACCTGCCCACCCACAAGAGCTACAGACATATACAGTCATGGAGGTGGATGCTACCCACACACCAGACATGGAGCATGCAGGTAAGGTTCCAGGGCATATCAGTAGACCACTGTTGTGTATGCATATGTACCGGTAGATCATGCATATGTGAGATGTGAAGTCTGTTGCTGTGTAATACTGATAAGCAGTTATGCATAAGCTGCAGTACTGTGGACTTCAGCTGTTGTTTTACTGTAATATTGCAGCCACCCCATAGCAATGCTACAGCTGTGGCCACTGACATCAACTCTATCTCATCTCAATGTAGGTACCTCTGGGATACCAGCAAGGCAGTGCCCAGATGCTGGTGAATATGGTTTAAAGTTATGCTTGGCAATTCACTGTGCATGTCATAGCTAAGGTGTAGGCCATGTGCACATCTAACACACCCACCCATAATGCATGCCGTACATGTTCACTGACAGAGCACACACCTCACTAATGGGATTACCAGCCTCAAACACATGCAATACACAGACCATCTCAGACAACTGTGCCTACACTTCAGTGCACATTGCCGAGGCACAGCTATGTCATACACAGAGCAGTTGAACATGCTACACATAATGGAATCCCACTCCCTCTGCAAACACATGCTCCAGGCCTAAACCTCATCAACACATTACACAGAACATACTGGAGGGATAGGGTCCTGTCCTGGGGAATTCCCACACTCTGGAACACCCATACATGTCAGGCAATGCTACTCATTGGCCTCTTTACAAAAACACTTGACAACTGGATGGGAAATGGGGAATTCACTCCAGGTAGTACGTCTGTGCCACAGCCTAACAAGGGCACAGGGAATAATATTATTGGGTGGTGCATGGCTGAGAACCCCTGTGGCTAGGCTTATGTAGGCTCCAGGACCAATAGACCAGTACTCACCTATGAACCTATGTGCACCACAGGCAACATCAACCAGGGCTCAATAATGGTCTCTACACTCACCATAGGTACAGTACATTGTGTCTGTGGTCGGTCTAATTGTATTCTATCACTCATACATGCAAAACTGATGAGGACATCTGTGAATACACATCAGGCATTCACTAAACACGTGTCCACATATAATCCAGAAACACCCAGATGCTGTGAGCAGCAGCAGAAAGATAACTGACACACAGATATACATCCTGCAATGGTGTGTACACCTGTGAGGTATGGTGCACAGTACATGCCAGGGTGCTGAACAGATGCACAGCAATGCTGTGGACATGAGTGCAGTGTGTTCCAGGGGGAGGGTCATCACCCACTAACAGAAGCCATGCATCACAGCCATGTATAATGTTGGTAACGGGGATTGACTACAGTTGCACTGCATGCTGTTGAGCACCACATATCCTGCATGCTGACATGTGTATAATTACAGGTTTGTGTGTGATACTGTACTGCACCATCACCTGCTATTCTGTGTGTTATGGGGGTGCTGGAGCTGTCTGCAGGTGCTGTCTGGTGGAGTGTATGGGTTGCCATGTATGTCTACTGAATATGTGTATGCCTGTGTGTGTGGCCATGTCTGCACTTCTGTGTGTGTGTGTGTGTGTGTGTGTGTGTGTGTGTGTGTGTGTGTGTGTGTGTGTGTGTGTGTCTACATGTGTGTCTGCGCGTGTGTGTATATGTACTGTTTAGCGGTGATGTACAGGTCTTACAGTCTGTTCCCTGTTTTCCCCTCACAGGTGGCGAGGTGGGGCTGAGTCCATCCCTGAGGGAATCTGATGCCACTGATACAGACAGTGACCGTGAGGATAGGTGTGTTGAGGCACAGGTAGGGTCATCAGGGGCTGCCGCTGGGCCACCAATTGACATCCCACAAGTATCCGCCCCATCCACGCACACAGTCACAATGCCTCTACATACCTCATCACCATTGGCCTTAGCTGAAGGACAGTCTACGGTTGGCATTGGCCAGGACAGTGTGGTATCTATGGCATGTGTGTCAGGACACAGCAGCCATAACCAGATGTCTGGTGGGGTATCACACAGGCAGATGTTCAGGGGTGCTCGTAGGAGCACTGCTGGTCATCATGCCCCTGGCAGACAAGCCACATTTATATCAACAACACGCATGTTCCAGGCTGTCATGGAGGCACAGGCATGAATGGAACAGTACACCAGACAGGGTCTATGGGTGCAGAGGTCTCATCACACCTCTGTAACTGACAGCATCTGTGACCTAGCAGGTGCCATTCATAATTGCACTGAGGTCATGGATAGACAGTGGGGTGAGACATTGGATCTCATCCACAATGTCATGCCCATGCATCAGGACATGGCGGGACAGTTGCAAAGGCCACGTGGACGTATGCCAGCAACACCAGCAGCTGGAGGTCACCGTGGATGCTCCTGCAGTGGCAGTACCAGCCCCAGCACTGTGGGGGGGGGTGCTGTCCAGAGACTGTCATAGCAGACCATGTGCACGTGGCCTTGGCCAGTGCCAGGAGGGACCTGGATACAGTGGACATCTATCAACCATGGGAGACAGTACCCGATCTGGCTTTGTACCTGATACTGCCTGTAGCAACCCTGCCAGGCACAGGTCCCATGTCCATGGCTGGAGATGATGAACTGCAAACCCTGACAGGTACAGTCTGCAGCTGTCTCACAAATCCCCATAAAGGGCAGCCACATGGTGGAACTGTGTGCATGCAGACACACACACATAAACAACAAACCTGGGGCAACCACATACCTGCACACACATCACCATTGGCCCATAACAGTACTAAGCCCCCTCACACACACACACACACACACACACACACACACACACACACACACACACACACACACACACACACACACACACATATACACACACACACACACACACACACACACACACACACACACACACACACACACACACACACATTGTCAATTGTATGGCTCAGCCTAGGCCTCTGCCAAACCAACAACACACCCTGTGCATATGATGATACCTGTGCCACTTCCTGACATCCGTAACATCGATGCAGGGACAGGCTAACATGGTGCTGATGCACAAGGTGACTGTACTACAGTGTAGCAATGGAATGCTGTGTAGCATGTTGTCAACAGTAAAGTGAAATGCTAATATCTTGGAAGGTGTAGCTATGGAGCCATGATGCATCATAGCTGTAATTAACAATGTTGTATTGTTGTCACCATTATCTATTCTGATTGTGCTGTTTGGCCATGTGCCACAGGGCTGATGGGTGTAGTGGTGTCAGCAGGCCTTCTACAGTGGACTCCAGTAAGTGTAGTGGGTGGTACACATGACATGGCTGTGTACAACACACAGAGCCTTTGGTTTGGATGCAGTACAGGTACAAGACTGTATACACGGAGGTATGTCCCCATGCAAGTAACACATCTGTTGCCCATGTAATCCCACCAAGACAGGATAGGCACAACCACACATTGCTATATATGCAGTCTGCAATGTGGATTGACATTGAACATGCTAACAGTAGGGTGTATGTCCCTTTCCCCACTCTACTGTGATCCTCACCTCAGTAACATGAGTGTGCCAATGCCAGGGTGGCATAGACCTACCCTTAGGAGGGTGTGAGGCACTCATCTACTGTGAATGGTGTAAACAACAACTAACAACCTGATTACATACACTGTACCATATTGCAGACAGCTGTGTGGGAGGATAGATACAACAGTAACTGCAATGATGGCGGATGTGTCCACAACAGCCACACCCAGTGAGTTATAGCAACCCCAGTAGTGCTGCACACCTCTACAGTGTGGAGGAGGGCATTAACACATCTATGACCTGTGAAGGACTGTATGTCCATGGGATGGCACCTGTGGAATGTTGGCATTTGCCAAGCAGTCCTGGTGGAAACATATTCTGTGAATGGAGGTAGATCCCTTAACATGTACACACATTCCTACATGTGGGAAAGTGTGCAAAAGCCTGCTATGATCTACATAGGCATTGTGCACCTCCTAACCCTCATCTACACCTGTTATGCTTGCATCAAGGAGGTATACCAGATTCAGGTTGTATTCTCTGCCTTTGACAAGTTCAACATTGGCAGGGTCCCGTGTGTTAAGATTACCAGTGACATTTGCCATGGGTTCATTGTTGATATGTTCCATGTCCCTGCAGACCAGGGTCATCAGGTTACTGGGTGGTAGTTCCCAGATGACATGGTGGATTTGTGGTCATCCTTACCAACAGTGGTGAATTCATTGTCAGGTATAGGCCTATTGAATCGTATGATGGATCCCAGCTACTTACTGCTCCTGCCCAGGGGGTTCCTCCAAGCATGACACTTCACTTGACTGTACTGCATGATATGTTAGTAATGCCAGCCTGACATCCTACAGGTGGTATGGAGTACTGTTAACATGTACTGCGCTTGTTGTGTAGGGTCCTAGTTATGGGATCTGCTAAAGTTGATAGTGTATTGCAGCCCAGATGTGTTTGGCTGTGGGGGGGAGAATACCTATCCGTGCCAGATGTAAGTTGTTTGGGTCTCTCAAACCCATCAGTGGTGCATGTGGACATATAAGTTGTGGTTATGTTCCCAATTTCATCTACAGATGTATGTCCATATATACATATATAGATATATGTATTTATCTTTGAAAGGGAGACAATCATTTCTTCAAACAGCTCTTTCTGCAAACTGAAAGGACCAATCCATCATTTCTAATTGCACCACAGTTCAAAACACAGCAAATCTAAAAGCAGCTTCGCTGATTCTTGAACTGCAAGTTGGAGTACATATCGTAATGCAGGGGGGAAAACCACCCTGCACTCCCCATCTGGGGGGCTGGGCCCCCCACAACCCCCCTACTGTGATATACTAACTCTGAGTTCACACTACAGTGGGGATAGACAAATTTTCCCCATCCCCACTATAGTGCCATCCGCACCCAAATTGCTGATTCTGCAATGTGCGAATGCATAGTGACATTCGCTCATTGCACATTCGATGCATTAATTGCAAGATTGTGCAATGTTGAAAACATACTTTCAGCCTTCCAGCTTTCGGAGACATGATATTCTCCCTTTGAAAGGTGAACCATATATATGCTTACATATATGCATTTTTAGTACTGTATATATATGTGAACATATGGATGTATACATGTATATCTATATATGTATGTGTATATATGTCTATATGTATATATTGGCATATATATATATATATATATATATATATATATATATATATGTGTGTGTGTGTGTGTGTGTGTGTGTGTGTGTGTATATATTTCTATAACTATATTTACATATATAGATATGTTATATCCATTTAAATATGAATATATATATACACACACAAATACATCTACATGGTGGAATACATCCCCTGTAGTGTTGAATACATGGGCTGGATGATATGTATGCAAAAACATCATGGTTATGCATATCTGCCATGGCTTAGTGGTAAATTACTTTGTGTATGCTGTGCAGGGTCCTGGTTTCAAGCCTTGCAAAAACTGTTGATTTTATTGCTGGGCAGAACACAGCTCATTGGATACAGAATGATTAAGGCACTTTAAAGCATTTGTAGGCTGGTTTGCGTGACGGTAAGCACTGCTAATATCCGGTTACGTTTTCATGCACTCAGTTACCTTCTAAATTGCTTAACCTGTGTAGGCAATGCTTAGCTCCGCGCAAACCTGCGCAAACCTGCTTACAACCACTTTAAAGTGCCTTAATCACTCTGTATTCAACGGGCCGTGTTCTGCCCAGCAACAAAATAAACAACTCTTGCAAGGCTCAAACCAAGGACACTGCACACCCTACACAAAGTGATGTACTACTAAGCCATGACAGATACACAGAAATTCAATATTTTCAGAAAGATATCATCCACTCGTGTCACGCAACAGTACAGAGAATGTATACCAACATGTAGATGTCTGTGTGTGTAACTATATTAAAATCTAAACAGATACAACATATCTATATATGTGTATATATATATATATATATATATATATATATATGTGTGTGTGTGTGTGTGTGTGTGTGTGTGTATATATTTCTATAACTATATCTACATATATAGATATGTTATATCCATTTAAATATGAATATATATACACACACAAATACATCTACATGGTGGAATACATTCCCTGTAGTGTCGAATACATGGGCTGGATGATATGTATGTGAAAACATCATGGTTATGCATATCTGCCGTGGCTTAGTGGTAAATTACTTTGTGTATGCTGTGCAGGGTCCTGGTTTCAAGACTTGCAAAAACTGTTGATTTTATTGCTGAGCAGAACACAGCCCGTTGGATACAGAGTGATTAAGGCACTTTAAAGCATTTGTAAGCTGGTTTCCGTGACGGTAAGCACTGCTAATATCCGGTTACGTTTTCATGCACTCAGTTACCTTGTAAATTGCTTAACCTGTGTAGGCAATGCTTAGCGCCGAGCAAACCTGCGCAAACCTGCTTACAACCACTTTAAAGTGCCTTAATCACTCTGTATTCAACGGGCCGTGTTCTTCCCAGCAACAAAATAAACAACTCTTGCAAGGCTCAAACCAAGGACACTGCACACCCTACACAAAGTGATGTACTACTAAGCCATGACAGATACACAGAAATTCAATGTTTTCAGAAACATATCATCCACTCCTGTTATGCAACAGTACAGAGAATGTATACCAACATGTAGATGTCTGTGTGTTTAACTATATTAAAATCTAAACAGATACAACATATCTATATATGTGTATATATATATATATATATATATATATATATATATATATATATATATTTTTTTTTGTTTTACTAACTCTATATACATATATATTACTATATATGCACATATATACATGCATATGCCTAAATCAACACATATATGTGTCTACACCTATATGTCTACATATACACAGCACGTTACATATGTGTACGCAGATATATATCTATGTAGGTATATACGGACATATTTATATATATGTTAGCAGATATATATATATATATATATATATATATATATATATATATATATATATATATATTTATTTATTTATTTAGGTGTCTATGGCCATACATCTGTAGATAGCAATTGCAGATTAACAAATACACATATGTCCACATGGACCGTTAATGGGGTTGAGAGGCCCCACACACTATATGTCTTGTATGAATAGGTATCCCCCCCACAGCCAAACACATGCACCCTGCAATACACTACCAAGTACAGTCTGCCTCCCGTAGGACATGTAATATGTGGAAGCCATCAACATCCCCAGGATACAGATACACAGACACAGATATGCAGATACAGACATATATATATATATATATATATATATATATATATATATATATATATACATGTGACTACACATACACACACAGATAACTGTAGTGTAAGATACATATGTAGATGGCGCACACAATATGGAACAGCCACTATGCCTACAGTTAACACCTAAACAACTGGACACTGTATGGGCAACCCATACTAATGTCAATCGTTGCCTGCAACATATTCCCATATAAAGGTCATAAGAAAGACACCACACACAGGTTTGCAGAAATGAGAATCCTTTAATTGTATACTATAACAGTTCTATATGCCATGTCATATAGCTGTTCAGATACTGACAACCATATAAACAGAGTACTGCAACTGTGAAACAGTTACACTAATACAGTAGTCTAGAAAGGTTCACAACTGTTACTGTCCAGGCCAAGACCTTCAAATTATACAATAGTGAAGACAGACTGGGCCACAGGATACCAAACAATCAACAGTATGTACTGCAGGTGTGTAGTTCAGCAGCCTCTATCGACACTCTGTACAAACTCAGTAGGAGGTAAAGACGTTTTATGATCAAATGGGTTGTAAATGGTAGATAACAAGGCATAACTGACACCATCACAAGCACACCGACAAACAGAACAGTCTGTATGGCAGGAAGCAGTAGGCTTGCAGTACCCCAATTCATGTAAATAATGTCACTATAGGTGAAGTATATGGTACTGTACATCCAGATACCTTGTGGCAGCTGACCCCTGATACCCCCACATTTTGTAACAGCCTAGTTCATTTATGGTGCTCCCCAGCTAGACTCAATAATACAGGCCCATATACCACTGTTACATACACTGGCCTCTGCAGTGCATTAGGGCAAACATGTATTGTGTAGGTGACGCCCACAAATATATGGCCCCAGTCCCACTGTATGTGTGGGGCATACAACAGCAGTGGACTAATGGCAGCAATGGCAGTGTGATATACTCACAACCCACTACAGAACAACCCCCAACAGCATGACAAATGTGCAAAGCTTGGTATGTAGATGGAGGACAGAGGCTGGAACACAGGCACATATGTGGAACACTGTTGCCATACACTAAGCAATGTGCTGGTGTTACAGGATAGTCTGCAACATATCCTTAGTCAGGGAATTGAGGTTAGAAATAGAAATGGATGCAGCCATGTACTGACAGAATGCAACACACATACTGCCAGCATAATATCTGACACAAGACTTGTGTGGTGGACGGACAACTCATGATAGGCATATCTCTGTCCAGCAAGAGGATAGGCCCACAGTAGTGAGCTCTGCAGACAGACTGCATTCTAAGGTACACTAGTATGTACACACACACACCCTGTAACACCAGTACTATGCAAAGCATAACACAACTCTACTCACAGTCTGTCTGTAGTTCCTGATCCTCCTACAAATATGTGGCCACTCGGAGTGTGCAGGTTCTCATGTAAGAGGTATTGCTACCTGCTGTCTGTAACACTGAAGCCCACACACAGGAAGGATGTCCATCACACAGGAAATGCAAAGGGACCACGCCCACATGCTGTAGGGATTTATAGAGGGTGGTTGCCATGACAGTTGTAATTGGAAGAAGTACACATGTGTAATTATATATATAAATATATATATGGCTATCTGGATAAGTATATGTACATGTATATCCACCATATGTCCTGAACATGGAGTGTAGCCCTACCCCAGTCCCTATAGTCCCAACGTCGCAGTGCAAGGGGATGTCAGGTATGTATAGCAGGTATATTACTAGACTATTGCTACTGTCATTGGGATTGTCTTCACAGACATGGTGTGTGTGGAAGGTGACATCTGCTTATAACATGTGTGACACTGGCTACTGACAGGCATCCTAATGAAATCATTGTAAAGTATTGTCGCTAGCATGTAATGACCCTGTGGAGTGCAGCAGAGATATTGACCACTATATGCAGAGCTTTGGGCACACCCTGTACAGTCCAAAGGTATACATATAATCCCTTAGTACACAACATGTGTACCAGGCATGGCAATATGGATGTAGACAGCCATGTAGATGGGTATAACACATAACGACTGGTATACATTTGGCACCATAGGGGTTGGATTCACACACTTCTGTTTGGCCTGACACATAATGACTGCTAGTACATGGGTGTCATGGACACATACTACCCACTAGATATTGACATTCATCTGTACAGCATCCCACTGCTATGTCTGATATAAATGACTTTTAAGGGAGACCCGGCAGCAGTACATCTGGCAAGTATCTGCACATGACATCCCACTGGTTAAGTACACTAAGCTGCTAGGCATGTAACACTGCACTGTGCAGGCTACAGACAGACTGGCTCAACACCTACATCTCGTATGAGGGAATGCACATGTACCTGCATATATAGCAGGCTCAACAGTCATGTCACAGCACAGGGTAAGATACACCTGTGTGATAGTGCATAACCAAAACAAATGTGAACACAGCCACATATGGTAAGATAACATACAGTATATGGACTATCTGTTCTACACCATCCTCATATGTGCCACTCACAGAATGACCCTACATATATTGGGTTGCTGCACAGTTTGGTCTGATGGCTGTCTGTGGTATGGGACATGTGTGTATGTATGGCCCTACAAACATGTACGGCAAAATGGTACCATACAGTGGGGGCAGCATGTAACATCTGGTAGAAGTGGAGCTCGAACAATGACATATACCACAGTCTGTACACAGGCTAAAGTACATATTAACAATACACACACTGCCGACATTCACCATCACTACACAGACCTCAGTACTGTACAAACATCCACAGAATGTCGAGCTTATGTCATGAAATATAACCCCTACTGTACATGACATGTGTAGCAATCTGATATATCACTGGCTTATCAGATATGATGACACTATTTATGGTGTACAGCACATATGCACCACTTCATGCATGACATATGTACAAAGGTTGACAGAGGTGTGGCTGACAGCACATACACAGGGCCAGTATAGACATGTTGCTGTGATAACCTCATAAATTTTCATATGCCCTATGAGGGGTATGAAGTCAATAACTGTCACGGCCTTCACCATCTACAGACTGAAATCCTCACACTGCCTTCTGCATTCCACAGATAGATGCACTGTGGCTAACACATGAAACCAAAGACACAACACTGTCCAGTCAGCAGATGACCCTGCAGATGGGGATTCCTCATATACATGGAACTGACATGGCAGGTATTGTGACACGTACAACAGGCATATCCAGACAAGCACTGTTAAACCAACATTACTCCAAATGCAGTATAGCAGCACTTACAGTCTGTAGTCAGGTCAGACACATCCCCCTCCTGTTTGTTGCCGTCTTTCCACAGTGTATGTTGTTAGAGGTAAATCCCCAATCCATCTGAGATGCTGTTTGCCAAATAACAGATCTAGTTCCTTCTCACAGTGGCTGAAAATGGCCAACACCACCATGATGTTCCTAGGTATTGGAGTGTGTTTCCATGCAACTGGCTATGGGAACGTCACCACAGCGGTTCCACATGCAATCAGCTAGGGGAGGGCTGCAATTCGTGCAGAGGCCATCAGCTGATCATGAGCATCATGTAAAATACACATGCTGCTGCCTAACCAAGGCAGGTGTGGGTCTCCACATCCACCAGAGAGGGAGTGGGGGAGGCAGACAGAGGCAAATACATATCAGGGAAGAGTGGGAGAGTAAAACTGAAGCATGTTTGTGTCATACACCTACCAGCACAGGGTATCAATCCCCCGACAACTATGTAGTGCTATCATAGTTTGATGCAGTTATTGGATGCACCACATGGGTTACCTGCTGTGAAGCACTCAGAACATATATGTGATGGTGAGTGACATCTGCAACAGGGATACGGTAGATATATGGTAGGTGATGTACACGTGCCTGTCTGCATGAACAGGTGCCAGCGTCAACACAGGCACACTCACACAGGGACGCACACACATTGACACACCTGGCAGGGCCAGGAGTGCAACTCATCACTAGTGGGATTGCCATAACACATCAATGTGCAGGTATCATATGCACCACATGGATCATACAGAGGTCATATGAGCAAAGAGTATGAGGAGGTGTCAGCCATCAGAAAGCATGCTTCAGTATGCCCTGGGGGATTGTAGTGAATGTGGATGTGGACATACGCACCATACAACACACACACACAAAGACACAGGGTGCCAGTTCTGACATGCATGGGTGCATGTCTGCATGGGTGTGTGGTAGTCAACTCTGCCAGCAGGCTGTGCAAGGGTAGGCGATGGGTATACCTTGGCATCAGGCCACATGACAATGGTCTGCATTGTGGCTCAGGCCAGTAGTTTCTGCATTTTCCTACATAGGTGGGTATTGCATCCTCCATCCAGTCACCTAGGTGACTATTGTGTGTGGCCAGTGCTGTACATCACATGCCATGTATGTGTTCCTTAGTCCATGACATGGATGGTGTCTGGGATGTGCACACCTCCCACATGCATGTACAGTGACATGTGGAACTGTACCTGGGGTGTCTGGCCCATGTTGTAAACACAGATTATCATCAGATGTGCCAGTCTTGCCCACCTGTGGCAGGAACTGGTAATGGGCAGCAGGTTTACCCTGCACCTACATTGATAGCATGCTAACAGCATTCCCTGATGTCAGTGTCATCTGTCCATACAGGGCATGTTGTCAAGCATGGTATGTCCATTGTGAGTCACATGTGAAGGCACCACAGGTGGTGCAGGTGTCCATTGGGGAACATGGTGCCCTCTGTAGCCCACTGCTATCACTGCATAGTTACTATCAGTGGTCAATATGCAGTGTACTACCCACATATTGGCTGCTGCCTAGGCATGTGTGTGCATATGACACATGGGTTGAGTGTGTGCTCTGGGTAAAAGTGGGGTTGCTAACTGTGATTGGCTGGCCTTGGTGTCACATGTATGGGTATGGCTTTGCACCCCAGCCTCTTAGTTAATTTACATCTGTTATCCCTGTATGTTTGACATTGTGATATATAGTAGGGCCACCATAAAAGAAATAAGCAAAACCCCTTCCACATTGCCCATGTATCACACACTCGCCTCTACACAGGATGCGAGTTACAAACACACACACCTGTCATGTCTGGGAGTAGAACCCCTACCTAACTAGTTTATTGCATTACAGCGCTACACAGTTATAGTACATGCCATGGACATTACTGGAGTACTTCTTCCCCAAAGGTGTATTTCACAATGAATGACATCAGCAGGATTACCAAAGTAGGGCATTTCAACTGTACTGCGAGTGACTAGCCTAAAATGCATTGCTCCCTACACAGACAGTGAGATACACACAAGACATCCACAACTGACATGTGTGGGTATAGAACTCCTGACCAAGGTCTATATAATATTACAGCATGGAGCTGTTATAGGACACACCACAGGGATTACTATAAACACACTTCCCCAAAGGTGTGTTTCACAATGAATGACATCAGCAGGATTACCAAAGTAGGGCATTTCAACTGTACTGTGAGTGACTAGCCTAAAATGCATTGCTCCCTACACAGACAGTGAGATACACACAAACTATCCACAACTGACATGTGTGGGTATAGAACCCCTGACCAAGGCCTATATCACATTACAGCAGGGAGCTGTTATAGGTCGCACCACAAGGATTACTAAAATCTTTCTTCCCAAAGTTCTATTTCACAATGAGTGACATGAGCAGGATTGCCAAAGTAGGGCATTTGAAATGTACTGCGAGTGAGTAGCCTATAATGCATTGCTCCATACACAGACATTGAAACACACACAAAACATCCAGAACTGCCATGGGTGGAGATGGAAGCCTACCACAGTTCTAAATCACACTACAGCAGTACTCAGTTACAGGACACGCTACAGAGATTACTGAGCTACAACCTTCCCAGATGTGTATTTCTAGGTGGGTGACATCAGCAGCCTTCTACTCAGTCAGAGACACAAAGATTCACGTGCTCACACACAAACAGTTGCCAAGTCTGGGGTTAGAACACCTACCTAACTACTTTATCACAAGACAGCAGTATACAGTTATAAAACGTGCTACAGAGATTACAGGATCATGACTTTCCCAGAGGTGGATTTCTAGGTGAGTGACATCAGCAGCCTTGCCAAAGTTGAGTATATGAATTGTACTGCATGTGAGTAGCTTAAAATGTATTGCTTTCTATTCAGTCAGACACACACAGATTCACACAGTTACCAGGTCTGGGGTTAGAACACCTATCTAATTACTTTATTACACTACAGCAGTTACAGGACACGCTATGGAGATTGCTGGGCTATGACTTGCCCAGAGTTGTATTTCTAGGTGAGCGACATCAGCAGCCTTGCCAAAGTTGAATATATGAATTGTACGGAGTGTGAGTAGCCCAAAAGGCATTGCTGTCTACTCAGTCAGACACACATACACACACACACACACACACACACACACACACACACACACAC
Source organism: Protopterus annectens (assembly GCF_019279795.1). Lineage (NCBI taxonomy): Eukaryota > Metazoa > Chordata > Ceratodontiformes > Protopteridae > Protopterus > Protopterus annectens. The sequence continues at coordinate 1,638,328,996 of NC_056731.1, read as the reverse complement.
ACACACACACACACACACACACACACCCTTGCCCAGTCTGGGGTTAGAACACCTATCTAACTAGTTTCTCACTACAGCTGTACGCAGTTATGGGACACGCCATGGTAATTACTGAGCTACAACTCTCCCAAAGGTGTATTTCACATTGGATAACCTCAGCAGGCTTGTCATAATACTGCTATGGGGAGGGTGGTGTGTGCATGGGCCATAATCCATTCATGTAGGGGTTGACATGCCACATGCGGGCACACACGGGGTCATATGTATGTCATAGGTACATGTATACAGCTACTAGATGACTACTTCCTTGTACAGTCATGTTGCACAGCTGGCACATGCACCACATAGTCTGTCATGCTGGCAGATACTGGTGGCTAGTATCTGCAGTGAGTGACAACTGCACCTCATGTGTTTGGGGCCCTTTGGCTGTGTGTTGGGTGGGACAGGCCCAGATGGCTCCTTGTCACAGTCACCCTCTTCCACACATCTATGCCCATCTACCTTTGGCTTATTATAGTGTGTTGTCCTTACATATATGTCTGTACTCCTATCGTGTGTGCAAGGCAGGAGTGGTATATACTGACATGTGTCTGCACTAAGAACTGTGACTGCCAGATATGTCTGGTCCACTTGTGTTTGCAGACATGGCCTTCATGTGTTTGTGTGTGAGCATGCCCAGTATGATCTTTCAGTATGTTGCTGACTGACATTGCCTTCATTCCTCTAAGTGTGTAAGCATGCCCAGTATGGCCATCTGTATTGCATGTGTGGATCAAGTCCAGGTAGTTTGTACTGCGGTGCTGACCTTTGAATTGTACACTGACAGGTAGCATGCTGTGTCTGCAGGGTATCCATCTGTCATTTGGCATTGACTGTTGCTACATTTCTGCATAGCGGTGGGACACCTGACTGTTTCTACATTTCTACATTTCTAGACAGGAGTGGGGTGGCACACCTGACTGTTACTATAAGAGTATGTAGGATGGGAGGGCACACCTGACACTTTTGCACATTTGCTAGGACTGTACTGGTATGTCGGGTACTCCATTTCAGTCTGTAATCTTACCTATCATGCTGGCTAGAGGGATACCAGTGTACTACCGATCTTACCTTTAGCTACCTACATATTAGTTTCTCTGACTTCCTAACCTTCACAACTTACATCCAACTGCCTGGCCTGCTGTAGTCTGTCTGTAGGGCTCATTCAGAGGCCATAGCACAGCATTTGTTTGTATTTGTCTACACCTATTCTGCTGGCTGTGACAGTTGTTGGGTATGTGACTCCCCCTAACTGGCATGTGTGAGTCAATTACCTTGTGGGTGTCCCAGTATTGAGGGTGGTGCTGCAGGGCTGCCTATGTCGTTTGCACATAGTACACTCCCTATACATGGTTGAGCACAGGTAGTGTCATGTCTGGCATCCCTTTTACTGTATGTGCGAGTCAGAGAGAGGTGTCATTCCCTGGGTTCCTACTGTGTCAGTGCATGTGCTATGCACTGCCTCTTTGCCAAGGCCAGGGCATACTGGGCATGCCTCCTTCTGCCTACTAGGGCAGGCTCAGGTTATTCCTCCCCCGAGTCACTCCGTGCCTGTGCAGGCCTTGGCAATGGTGGTGGGATGTGTGGCCCTGCCCCATGCTGTTTCTGCTGCAGCTGTTTCCGCAGGATCATATTGTGTAGCATGGCACATACAAGGACAATTTGGGTACATGTAGTTGGTGAGTACTGCAAGGCTCCACCAGATGTGTCCAAGCACGAGAACCATGACTTGAGCATCTCAAACACATGCTCTATTATGATTCGTGTTTGTGCATGTGCCTCATTATGGAGTTCTTGTTCGGGTGTGTGTGCATTTCTTTTTTTTTTTTAAAACAGGTTTATTGTTTTAACATATAAGAGAAATATCATAACAATTTTATACAAGTAATTAAAAATAGGTATTATTATAACATTCAACAAAACAACTAAAGTATTTACAAAGACATCCACTACAAGCAGATCAATTAATTAAACTAAAATACCATGTTATTGAAATTAAAATTTTTTTAACAAATTTTGTAAATTATCCCATACAATATAATAAGATGTTTTTCTATTTGTTCTTGTCCTAATTGTGTTTATTTCCATATGGCACACTATATTCATAACATTTTTAAATTCATTGAACGAAGGAGGTGTATCTGAAATCCAATTTCTAGTTATTATTTTCCTAGCCACTGCTAGAATAGACCATAACAAGGGAAGCTTGACCTTTTTAACACTTTGAGGTACAGGTGTGTTGAATAATATAAGAGATTTAGAAATAATGAAATTATCTGTAAAAAGAGCCTGCAAAAATTCATTAATTGACTTCCAGTATTCTTTCAATTTTATACAGTCATAAAACATATGAGCCCAGTCAGCATTAATTTCTACATTACATCTCTTACATAAATTATCTTTATTATTTATTTTATTCATCATCAAAGGTGTATAAAAGATCTATGTAAAAATTTCCATGTATAAAGTCTCCAGACAATGGAAGACGTAGTTCTATAAGCAGATTCCAATATATATTGTTTATCTTGTTGATTTGGTGGGTCCCCATTAATAGAAGTGAAATAATTCCAGTATGAATCTACACTGTAAAAAGTTTCTTGTCTGATAATTTTATGTATGTATGAAAGTTTACCTTTATCAGAAACTTTATGTTGTAAATTTAATATCAAGTAATCAATCAGTGTTGGAATAGATTCTTTAACTGTTATAGACATTAGATCTATTTTATTAATGAGATGTTGTCTAAAGGTCTGAACCTCTAACCAGCAAGTTTCTCTTAGATCAAATTCTTGTTTTAAAAATCTAGATTTTTAACTTTATTATCAGATATCAACTGATACCAGTACTTTAGATCATTATCTATAGCTAAATGAGTTCCTTCAGAAGTAGATGACAAAAGCATACCCTGAGTATACATTATAGGGAATACAATAAAATTCCATTCCCTATACTTAGGGTGCATGAATATAAAGTTACGATAACTAATAACAATATTTAATGGGTAACAAACCATATGTTTAGGTGTAATAGGTGAAGTACAAAATTCCTTTAGTAACCATAACATGGAGTTATTTACAATCATGTTTTTATGTGTTAAGGAGATTTTCATGAAGTGCATACTAATTAGCTCCCAATAATCTTTCCATTTTGCGACATATGACTGATCTATTAATATTGTAATAACTTTTGCAATAGAAGAGATAGTATATAAATTAAAGTCTGGAAAAGAAATACCCCTTTGATACCAGCTATTAGTATGTTTCTTTAATGCAATCCTAGTTCTATTAGGTGCCCATAGGAAATTTAACATTAGTGTATTCAGTTTCCTGATAATTATTTTTGTAGGTGGAAGTATTATTGATTGTATTAAGTATAAAATCTTGGGGAATATTATCATTTTAATAATTGTAAGTCTCTCCTCCATAGTAAAAAACATATTATTCCAGGTATTAAAAAGATTTTGTATATTAAGAAAACAGGTATTATAATTATTATATATAATAGATTTAATATCTTTAGATAGTATTATACCTAAATAAGTTATCTGATCTGAATTGGGTACATATTTAGTAAAATCACTAATGAGAATATTTTTTCGTGTATATATAGGTAGTATTTTAGTTTTTTCTTCATTGAATATTAAACCAGAAATACTTTTAAAATTCATCATGTTATCAAATAGAGACTGCATAGAAGAATTAGATCCTGCTGATGTAATTAGAACATCATCTGCAAAAAGTTGAATTTTGGATGTTGTATTTTTATCTATTTCAAAACCCTCTATGTCAGTACTGTTTCTGATCAAATTAGCCCAAGGCTCCATTACTAAAGTGAATAATAGTGGAGAAAGTGGACATCCTTGTTTTGTACCTTTAAGAATGGGTATTTTTTGTGAAACATATGTTCCTACCTTAATATAAGCTAACGTTCCTTTGTATAAATGCTCAATTAGATTTACAAATGCATCTGAGAAGTTTTTGCACTTCATTAAGGTAAACAGATAGTCCCAACTTACTGAATCAAATGCTGAACTTATATCAAGACTAATAAGTGTTAAATCTTTCTTTTTCCTATTTGCAAAATCTATTAATGTTAAAGTTCTTCTTATATTATCAAAAGTATTTCTATTTACAATGAAGCCTGTCTGATCTATATCTATAATGCCGGAATGATTGTCTTCAATCTATCAGCAAAGATACTCATAAACATTTTATAATCAACATTAAGTAATGAGATGGGCCGATATGAAGAACATCTAGTTGGATCTTTATTAGGTTTTAAAATTGGTGAAATAAATGTATATTGCCAAGATGGGGGGGTTATTAACTCAGTTTGGGCCAAAATAAAAACCTTATGTATTAATGAATATGTACTTTTAGAAAGGATTTTATATATCTCTGGTATAATACCATCATTACCCGGTGCTTTGTTTGATTTAAGCTTATTTATTTGTGTGATAACCTCTGTATATGAAATACTTTTGTCCAATAGTTTAATCTGTTGTTTATTAAGCTTTTTATTCATGTTTGTGGTTATAAACTCCTTTATTTTATCTTTAGGTTCCATGTTAATGTTATTATGGTTAATTTTGTGAAAGTGATTTCTTAATTCATCTAGTATTTCTGGTATACTAGAAACATTCTTCTTTTTCCTTAGAGGAAAGATTTCTTTGATATGGTTTTGTTTATTCAACCGTTTTGTTTTATTTTTAAGTCTATGTAAGTATTTGGGGCTTATTGAATAAGACAAAAACTTGCATTTCTCTAAAGTTATTTTAACTTTATGAGTTAAAATTTCTTTGTATTTCTCATTTAGTTTGTTTATTTCTTCAATAACTTTCTTGTTTATAATATTTTCTTTATTATTATGTTTATATGAGTCTAATTTACTTTGAATATCTAACAATTCCTTATCACAAGATTTCCTTTTATTATTATACCATCTGATACTTTGTCCATATAGATATGATTTTAAGGCATCCCAAACATAAACAATAGAGACTTCAGGAGTATTATTTATGTCTAAAAAATGTTTTACTTCTGAAAGTATATATTCTTTATAGTCTTTTAGTTGAGTTAAGTATGCTGGTATCCTTTTGATCTGCACATTATGAGTATTTTTTATCATGAATTCAAAAACAATTGAATTATGATCAGATATAGGACATGAAATGATTTTGGAATTAATTAAATCTGTTACCATCTGGTTAGAAATAAAGACCCTATCTATTTTTGAATTAGTTTTGTATCTGTTAGAAAAAAAGGTGTATGGTAATGATTTTGAATCTATCTGATTATTAATATCATTCAAATGATAAGAATTAGCAAAAGCATTTAAATGTTTTGCATTAGATGTAATTCTTCTTTTCCCTATAGTGGTAGTATCACTTTCATGTAGTATACAATTAAAGTCACCAGCTAAAATAATATCTCCTATAGAGAATGATATGATCTTATCAAGATGATGTTTCACTGTATTAATACCAATTCCAGGTATCCAATATACATTAATTAAAGTGTAAGTCTTCCCATTAATTTGTATTGTAACCATACAAAACATTCCTTTGTCATCCTGATAAGACTTAATGGTTTTAGGAATGGGCATACTTTTATTCCATAAAATAGCCACTCCTCTTTTTTTCTGAGTGTGCTCTGAACTAACCAATACTGTATATTTGTTTGTGGCTAGTTTATCAATATCTTTTTTTCAAGAGATGGGTTTCTTGCAGGAAGACTAAGTTGGCCTTATGTAAATTAATGTATCTTATTAGGCTTGCCCTTTTACATGGATTATTCAATCCATTAATGTTTAAAGAAATTCCTTTTAAAGATGTCATTTGGCATTTTTAAAACTTAAGAATCTTATGATCAAAATAACAAATAACAAGATAAGTAATGTTACATCTCCTCCTTTAGGTGTACCTTTAAATATAGCTGTATTTATTGAATCTCTTATGGGATTTCGTATAGGATTCAATTTTGTTTGTAGTGACAATGAATGTACAAAATATATTGTGGATGTCAAAACTATATACAAATAACAATGAACAAGTGAAAATAATGTAAGGATTAAACCTTGCATCCAGCCTGGAGTTATAAACTCCAACTTAGAGTAGTATTTACCACTCAAGTTAACCCCCTACCCTAAGCAGCAGTACCTCACCTACCACCTTATCAATTTAATACTAGTTATATTTAACTGAGGTTAACAGTTTTCAATTCAATTATCTAGCAAGACAAGACTACACATTTGGTAAAACAGCATCATATAAACTAAAATAAACTTTTTTTTTTTTTTTTTTTAAAAGCTGTTCATACTACTATATACATCCATGTAATATAAAACACTTGTATTCAAATAGCATTCAAATAATCTTGATGTTAGAAATCAAGAGGAGAGAAAAATAAGTTCTAACATTCATTTAAATCAAAAACTTTGGCTAATATGATTCAGACATTACATATATTAAGATGCATCTATTTTCTGTCATGTAAATGCAATTAACGGCTTCCAAAAAAACCCTTGAATTGCTTGTATATGAGCATTTACTCAAACTCATTATTGTCAATAGAATAAAATATTGTATTCATAGAAATTGTTATAAATCATACTGCATAGTTATGCAGATTCTTAGAAACACTTATATACATATATACATACACACACACACACACACACACATATATATATATATATATATATATATATATATATATACATATATACATGCACACACACACACACACACACACACACACACACACACACACACACACACACACACACACACACACACACACACACATATATATATATATATATATATATATACACATACACACACACACATACACATACACACACATATATATATATATATATATATATATATATATATATATATATATATATACATACATACACACACACACACACACACACACACACATACACATATACATATATATATACATATGCATACACACACACACACACACACACACACACACACATACACACACACACACACACACACACACACACACACACACACACACACACACACACACACACACACACACACACACATATATATATATATATATATATATATATATATATATATATATATATATATATATATATATATGATCTCACTGAGTTGTGTCCTTACTTAGCACTATCTTACTTGCTGTCCCTATAATAAATCTGTCTGCTTTATACAAAATAATGCACAGCAAACACATTTTAGTAACCAGATTTTACAACCATGCTATACTACTGCTTTAAAATATATCACATGACAATTTCTTCCAGTATAGAGTTGTAAAATTATTTATGCTTGTCAATCAGATGAATTAAATGAGTTATAGAAATGTATATGTTTGGAACATAAGTTTTTAACACAGATTATTAAGCTGCTGTTATGTAGATTTTCAAAAACACTTGAATAAATGTTTCATTTTCTATGCCTTCTAAAATAAGACATTTACTTACTACAAGAAACTGTATCATTTAATTTCATTATAACTGACATATTTTATGAATTATAACATAGATATTTAAGTAATTATATAAAATAACTCACATTTAGATGTTAAAGAGTTCATTTTCCTTCACATAGTCGCATTTGTATCATTTCTATTTCTTGGTAGAGTGTCATTCCTGAATCTGTGATGTGTCAGTGTGATATCTAGGTCAAAGGTGAGACTAGCTGCTTTCAGCTTCTCTGTGAGAATTCTGAGAGTTGAAGCTTTTGAAGTAGCTCATGGACACTGTGCATGAGACAGCCCACATCCCAGATTGTCTCTCTTAACATTTTGGTGGGAAACTTATTAAAAACTAGTGACAAACATTCATTTAGCAGTGTAAATGCATCTAAACATGACAAAACCTTCACAATGTATTTTACAGGTTATTACAGCTTCTATGTAAGTGAAATTAAGCCCAAAATTATTAATAAGTAATAAAACTCAATATTTTTGTCCCAACTCAATTTTTATGCAAATCTTATTATTTACTGTGTCTATATGATCAAAAGCATTTCTATATATTAATAAAGAAAAGAAAAGAGAGTAGAAAGTAAAAGGGTGTAAGGCAGAAATAAAAATGTAAGAGAAATCTATAAGAAGTATATACAATGGAATATTACTTACTGTTTATATTAATAGAGTTAAAAATAAAACATACTATTTACTATTATTTAGTTCTAATTATTATTAGTTAAAGCATGACAGATTATTTACAAACAAGCATAAGCAGTGTAATCAAGAAAGTATAATTAGGAATAGCATTTGAAGAACATATAAACTTTTTACAAGGAATAAATATGTTATTATTCTATTAATCATATTTTCATTACTCTTCTCTCCCTGCCCTCCCCACCCTTTACCCACTACATAATCTAAATAGAATGTCATTGTTTAAACAAAGAAAAGAAGAAAAGAAGAAGAAAAAAAAAGATAAAGAAAAAATGTATCAAATTACTGACCTTACTTCTCCTTTTCAGAAAGAGAAACCAGTTGAATCACAACTTGCCATTAAATCTCCAGGTATTTTGACTAGTTATGAAACAAAACATTTCTTTGCACACAGAGAATAACTTTGAATAAATCTTTTTCAAAATATTTGTTGCTTCTTGGAAATGCAGGAACTATATTTAAAAAGATTAATAATGAAATAAAATGATGAGAGAAAAAAAACATAGAACAAATCATTTGTTTTTTAGTCTCTTCTTCTTCTCTGAAGTCTTCCACGAAGTTTCAGTTGCCAGTCTCTTTAATGAAGGACTAGCCCATTCCATTTCTTCTATTTTATCCAAAATCTTATTTTTTTTGATAAACAGTAAAGCAGAGTCTAAGTCATCGAAAATTTTAGGACCATCAGGAAGGAAGATTTTAAGCTTGGCAGGAAACAGAAGGTATGTTTTAAACTGTGCTTTTTTTAAGCTCCCTTATTAGTGGCAGAAAAACTTTTCTTTTAGCTATTACCATGGAAGAATAGTCATTGTCAAAACGCACAGTTGTCTCATTAATCTTAACAGGAGCTTTAGCCCAAGCAGATTTAAGAACCATCTCTTTATCAAAGATGATAGAAATCTAACTATAACTGATCTAGGATAGTTTTTGTTAGAGTTAGTATTAGCTATAGATCTATGTGCTCTTCGATACCAAAAGAGAATGCTTCTGGTAAGTCTAAAGTTTTAGGGAGCCATGTTGTTAAAAAAGAAGTAATATTGTTACCTTCAATATTTTCTGGCAGTCCAAAAATCCTAATGTTATTGCGCCTAGATCTATTTCCCAGGTCATCCAGCTTTGTTTGTAAATGTGTATTTTGTTTCAGCAGAAACTCAATGTTGATTTCCTCTTCTTGTATTCTATTTTCCATGTCATTCACAGCTTCTTCTATGCCTGTCATCTGGATCTTCTGTTGTTGCAGATCTATATGTAACAAGTCTATTTGTTTTGTAGTTTTTTCTATGAAAGTGTCTATTTTAGTATCCATTTTATCCATCTTAGCAGTAAGTTGCTGGATTATAATTATCAGAGACTGAAGTTCTTTCTTGATGCTGCAGTCTTGAGAATTTGTCTTACTGGAACTCATTTCAGACTGATAAACTGACAGGAAAATTTCCAAAGTGATTTCTGACAGGAATATTGTTAAGATTTCCTTTCTTTTTTAGATATAGTTCAAGAACTATATAAAACAAACATATTTAGAAAGAAAATTACTTCAAAAATTAATTTTTAAGTAATTAATTCCTGTCAGTGTAATGAAATTGGTGGAGCTGAAGAAATCTGCTGCTATCCTGTGTTCATCCTTGGCCACGCCCCTCGTGTGTGTGCATTTCTGATGGGTGTCATCAGCCATGGCTCCAGTGCGTGTTCAGCATCCCCTACTAGGTGACTGTGTGGGATGTCCCCACTGGCAAATGTCTGGTACAGCTGTGTCAGATGCCAGATGTGGGAATTGTGGTAGCTTCCAGGGCAGCCAGCACACACATTCATTATTATGCCCTGGGCATCACACACGACCTGACAGTTGATAGAGGAAAAGCCCTTGCAGTTGATGTAGACCCAACCCTGCAAACCAGTTGGTACTTTAATGCATATGTGTGTGTAGTCTATTGCATCCACTACCTCAGGGTATTCTGCTATTTGGTGGAAGAGACGCATATTGCTGGCCAACGCCTCTCGGGTGATGGGGAAATATATGGGCTCACCGACCTGTGCTGACATAGCATCCAGGAACTGGTGGAGTACCCTGGATGCTGATGTCTGTGAAATCCCCATCATATCCCCAGTTGGCCTTTGGATGGTACCTGTAGCTAGTATTCTTAGGCCTACACATACCTTGGTATCCACTGGGATGGGTTCCCCTCTGTTAGTTCTGTGTGTGAGGTGTGGCCAGCACAGCTCAACAATTTGCTGTTGGAGGTCAATTTCCACCTTATAGCACTCCACTATCTCCAGCTCATGTAGCCCTTGGTAGGTTACCCTGTGTCCGTACAGTCTTCTCCGTCTCCTCACTGTGGGTTGCTCAGCAGCATTTACATCCTCACCACCCTCAGCCTCTTGAACATGATGGTTTATGATAGCAAAAGCAGCCCCTAACATTTTTTCTCTTGCTTTCATTTTGTAAAATTTCCCCATTTGTATACACCAGTGGCGCAGAGTTTTTGGGAAAAAGACAAGGGGGAAAGGTGTTTGCATAGTTTATAGTGGTGTGCTGGGCTGGGCTGGTCTGCTGCTTGTGTAATTGGCTGATTCTGATACATTTCACCTGTCAGCTAAGCTAGTTCTCCTTGATTACCTTGCTACTGCTGTTTTCCCTTCCCATTGCCTCCCTGTTTAAGCCCGTGTGCGTGCCGCGCAAACGGAGTGCGCAAACGTGCATAGAGCTGCTATTTCCTGGTTTACATTCCTTTTTCTTCCTGTAAAACCTGGTGTGCAGCACGCACACCCACTTACACCTTGTAAAGAGTGCTAGGCAGGTTTATACACACCCCTAGCTTAGCTGTGCTAAGCTAGGAGTAATCCCGAGCCACAGGGCTCCAATCCACTTACAGTATGCCTGACACACACACACCCATGATGTCACCTATATCCTAGTCTTGCACCCAGCTCTTTATACTCTTACACTCTTGGGACCTGCCTCACACCCTGGGGAAATCTGGGATTCACTATACTTCCCCTCATTTGCATAAGATTGCCTGCTAATGCATAGTTACATGTCCCACACTGAGCCTCCCCCCCTTAGCAACCATTACTCACTGGCCAGGTTGTCTTATGCCTGCCATTGACTTGCATGGCAGAATACTGCTTTTAGTTAGAATGCTTATTTTAGGTTTATTTTATTATTTTCCCCCCAATCCCATTTGCACACCGCTACCCTATGCTTAAACAGGCAAGATCGGCGAAAAAAAATAAAAGTTGTTTTTTTTTTTTTTACACATTTTGCAATGCCAATGGCCTTCTACTTGGCCATTGGCATGCTTCATCAATGATATGCTGCCTTTATTTGGAGCTGTCATAGATCCGTTTTGTAGTTTGCAGAAATGTACTCGGTTACTAACCGAGTACATTTCTGTACACTGCACTCATTCTGCAGGGACAGCTGCCGGCTTCCTGGATCTCATATTACCCCCATTTACATGGTTTTCACTTGCAAATGAGGGTAATTTGCATACAGGAGCTCAGTCCATGCAGGATTAGTCTAAGAGCTCACGTGCACGTCCCAGGAGTTCGTTCCTGGATCGCACGTCGGCCATATTGCCGAAAATAGCTCTTAGACTAATCCTGCACACTATAAAGGGCTTCGTAAATCCAGGGGATTATCTTTTAATTCTGCTAGGTTTAAAAGCTGTTTGGCTTCTTTTAATGTTTCTGTAATGTCATGACATCAGGCCATTCCTCTTAGTCTGTCAATATGAATTCCTTTCATGATCCATGGTTCTTCTGATTTCCAAAAAGTTTCAATAAAGTCATACATTCTGAAGGCAGGCTTTATCACCACAAAGCATACCAATACTGCCTTTGATAGTGATTTCGTAGAGAAGCTAATAAGGAAAAGAAAAAGTTTGCATATTATTAAATCTTAATTATTTTATAAAATGCATTTACTTATGCTTTGTAGGGAGTAAAGTCTGATGAGTGCATAATTGTAATTTCAGTAACTCTTTAGTTTGCAAAATAAGCTGTGATACAAAACATACCAGCACACTGTTATTTAATGGCATTAGAAAGTTACCTGTGGTTACTGTCATTAGAATGTCACCTGTGATCCAACATAAACAATTTAAATCATCATCATCATGTTTTAAACTGCCTGTCCTTGTGAAGGCTGCAGTGGTAGCAAGCTGAATATAATATGCCAGTCTAAATAAACTCTACAAGCAGTTATAAAGACAAATGACAGGCTCTGCAAGAATTCAATTTTTTACCATGCTTTATTCCAGCAAGACAAAATCAGATTGTTCTATTTACAGTAACAATTTCCCACTTAACAAGTGGGAACCCCAGCCATTTTCAGCTAAACCAAGAGATATAATATCACCAACATTCCTGTGTCTTCCCTTGGGTGCTGTCCTAGTGTGTCATGTCTCATACACTTCCCATGGTAGGCATGCTCGGAGCATTTTCACAAGTTGCCCAATCCACTACAACACACACCTTCCAACACAGGAAAGCAGTAGCTGTACTCTGAGAAATTCCCAGATTGCCAAGCTCCTCAATATTTTTTAAGAGTAATGATAACTACCCTGCAGAGTAACCTAATTTCTGCCACTTATATGAATGATCTCATCCCTACAGTTACTACCCAAAGCTCATAATCATATGAGATGAAGGGGTCATAGACTGACCAGTAAATTCAGAGCTTGATCTTATGACTCAGCTCTCAGTTCTTCACTTTAATATCTCACCCCTCCTTCCTGAGTCACTGTATAATTTGCCAGAACCTCATTAAGGCTACCAAAAGTCATTCTCAATAGTATCCCCAAGCTCATTTCATGCACTGGCATCACATGGTTGTTTGACCTATCAGTAACAATACAGAGATAGCCTTCTTCTTTAACCTGATGTCCTCCCTTACTGCGTGTGCCCACCAATGAATCCTAGCTTACCACCATGACAAATGTTGACATCTTTTTACCACAATTCCTTGCTGTCGCCTCGGCTGTTGACATGTAGAACAAGGTTCATTCAGACTTTATATCTTTGACATTCCAAAAATACAGGAGTTATCCTTGAGGTGGGAATTTTAATCATCCTCCAGAGGAGTATTGGAAAGATATTTCAAGGACACCTTTACCACATGTTTAGGTTTCCTGGGTCTGTCCAGCTCCCACTCTAGCTTTTGGACTCCATGCACCATCATAGCATGATCAGTTAATGGATCACCACCTCTTCTGACCTAAGCGTTCAGAATATACAGCCTCACATTTGATGACATGCCTACAAAATTGATCACTGTCCTTTAGCTCAAGATGTTCTGATACAGTATACTCTTGTGAACATCTTTGTGTTTAAACAAGGCGTACTTTATGGACAACCAATCATTAGTAGAGAATTCCAAAAAACAATTCACCACATAGGTTAAAATCTGGCAAGACATTCCTCCCAATTATACCTCTCCACATATCATTCCCCACAGAAGTGTTAAAGTCTCCAAATAGAGTAGAGATTATATAGGTGATACCCTACTGAGAACACACTCACAATCTGTAACAAGGCCAAATACACTGAACAGGTATTAGGCGCTTACATCAAACAGCAGACAAATGTTTTCCTTCCCTGCCCCAGCACTATCAGGTTTCACCTCATATCATGCATTCCGGCCCCAAAATCCGGACAACACCAAGAAAGGAGGGGGGGTGTCCATATTCATAAAGGACACACACACCTCAAGGTTGGTGGCAACGCACGATGCATTGGATACCATCCAGGTGCAATTAACCATAGGCAAGACTGCTCTGCAATTTGTAGCATGTTACAAGCCACCCTCTCAAACTCAGGAACCTCACATGGCCTTCCTGAAAACACTGGAGGGGATAAATGTATCTCCAAATACCATCATACTAGGTGATTTCAACTACCCTAATATAGACTGGGAACACTATTCAAGCCCAAACACTCTAGCCCAAAGGTTCCTGGAGTTCACAAACTCAAATGCCATGGAACAACTAGTCACCATCCCCACAAGAGGAGAAAACATACTTTATCTCATCATCATGAACATGGGATCACAATGTTCAACACCGGAAGTATACCCCTCACTGGTGAGATCAGATCATAAACTAATCTCGCTGGAGGTCCTCATCCCGCCCCCACCTGAAAAAAAAAAAACCACAGTGAAAAACTTCTCAAAAGCCAACTTCACACTTCTAAAAACTAGTGTGGTCTCCTTTAAGGCCCCTGAGCCAGTGGCAAACATTACTCAAACCGCTGAATCACTTACAAATGCCTTCTACCAGCACCTACAGGACTGCATGGATCAGGCAATCCCAAACAAAACTAAGACTCTTTGTACCAAAGGCAAGCGTCCAGTCTGGTGGACCCCAGCCATAAACAAGCTCTACAACAAAAGGAGGAAGCTACTACAAGATAGAGCAAAATCCTTGAAAGGTAAGACACTTTTGATCATTATAAGTAAAAAACTAAGAGCTCTCATGAAATCATCCAAGGCAAATTTTGAGAGAAAAATCGCCAAGGACTCAAAAGACAATCATAAGGCCTTCTTTAACTATGTTAGAAACCTAGGAGGAAACTCCCAGATATGCTCAGAATTAGTTCAAAATGATGTGAAGATTACTGAACCTACACACATTGCAAACATACTAGCTGACAGGTTCAGTGCAAACTTCTCCCCCCTCCCCCCCAAAAGGTGAGATATCTATACCAGAGGATTGTAGGCCCCCAAACATCTCCAACGCCCAGGTGAGAACTGCTCTCTCCAAGGCAAAAAACACAGCATCCATGGGACCGGATGGTGTCCCCGGCTGTGTGCTCCACGAACGCAATGAGGAATTAAACCCGCAGTTAGAACAGCTGTTTAATCTTAGCCTCACCTCAGGATACGTACCCAAGGAGTGGCGCACGGCGACTGTGGTCCCACTTCATAAGGGCGGTGCCTCCACCGACCCTGGAAATTACTGTCCCATTAGCTTGACAAGCCTTATCTGCAAAGCCATGGAGAGGATCATAATGGAACTCATAAATAAAGACTTAGGGAACTTGCAGACTTTGGATCCATCCCAGTTTGGCTTTGTCAAAGGCAGATCATGCCTCTTAAACTTGGTTGACTTTTTCAAAACAGTCAAAAACTCATCGGCTTAAATGTAAACCCATACATCACAAGATGGGTTGCAAACTGGCTAAGTGACAGAACCCACAGGGTCAGAGTTGCTGGCGCCATGTCAGACTCAAAGCCTGTCACAAGTGGTGTCCCACAGGGCTCAGTCCTGGGACCACTCTTGTTCGGCATCGACTTTTCTGAAGTACAAGCAAACACAGGAGGGTTATGGCTGACAAAGTTTGCAGATGACTGCAAACTGGGCGCCATAGTCGAAAACACATCTGACACAGATATCCTTCAGAAGGGCCTCACAGAAACGGATAACTGGTGCCAGAGCCATGGCCTAAAGTTAAACGCCAAGAAATGCATAGTCATACCCTTCGGGAAAAACAAGGTTACCCCTAGCTACCATATAGATGGCAATCCACTGAGCACAGAAGAAGTCATCAGGGATCTGGGGACCCAGGTTGACAGTAACCTTTCGTTTGACACTCATGTTGCCAAAGTAGTTAGGAAAACCTTCTACATTGCCCACCTGATCATGAAGGGATTCACATCTAGATCTAGGGAGGTCATCGTCCCCCTGTACTCATCACTCATTAGACCTATGATTGAGTACAATTCCCCATTCGGAATGTATCTGACCAGACACCTGCAGCAGCTGGAAAGGCCCCAAAAGTTCCTCACCAAAAGCATAAAGGGTCTCAAAAATATGTCTTATGCTGCCAGACTGAAAGAACTCCAGCTCTATTCAGTCGCATACCACTTGCTCAGAGGTGACCTGTGCCTGACATATAAGGCCATGTCAAACCCAGATTTGATGAATATGCTTCACCTCAAAAAATCTAGATCCTCAGAACCACAAGGGCGGGAGACTTAAACCTTGACACGGTTATTAATAGAACGTGCTGGAGGGACAGATTCATCACCCAGAGACTCCCTATGCTGTGGAACAAAATCCCGGTACATGTGAGGCAGAGCACCTCGCTGGCCTTGTTCAAGAGGAATCTTGACCAATGGATGGGAGATCGCAGATATACCCCAGGGATTACTTCAGTGTCACTGCTTGACAGAGGCACAGCAAAATAATAGGCATAGTTTTCTTCAAACTAAAGGGGTGGCGAAAGCCACATAACTATGGGCTAGGCTTATAAATGCCCTTGGGCAGATAGCCTAGTATGAACCTATGAACTATGAACTTATGAATTCAAAGTCACACTGAGGTGATATTCTCCTTTACTGGCATAGACTCTAACTGAACAGCTCTAAGCCATGGTCTTGTAATCATCTATACCCCCATCTAAGGTCCCTCCTGGTGGTCATCTCCACAGCTAAAGTAAGCCCACCCTGCTATAGAAGTATGGTTCAGGAGACTTGGATGTTAAAAGTATGTGGAAGTATCTAAAGAACTGTATTTGCAAATTCAAGTCCCTTAGAAAAAAAAAGAAGGCATGGAGAAAGCATATTACATCTACTGCTGATATTAATATAAAGACCAAAGATCTGACTAAGCAAAGGGTTAAAATATTTGAAATGGAGAGTAGAAAAAAAGAAACAGTTGAAAAAGGAAATAAATATTATGGATAGGGAGATAAAACTGTCAAACAGGATTAGCAGAATTATGAAAAGCAACTCATTAATAATAATAAGGATAATATGAAGACCTTCTTTAAATATATTTGCAAATGCCAAAACAGCTACAAGTGGACTACTTTACTATAGCAAATAAACTTATTAGGGAAACTAGTGCTGTTGTTAAACTATTTTCTAACCATTACATAAATTGTTTTTAGCAATAAAAACAGCAACATATATAGTTCTGCAAGAGTTATGAAATAGAGTGCTTTAATGACAGTCAAAGAGAAGATTATCACTATTTTTTGGGCAAATTAGATCATACTAAAGCATAAACCTTGGCTCTAGAAGACTGTCACTGTTGAAGTGACACCCCAACCTCACAGGCAAAAATAGGAAAAAAGGGTTATGAATGGATAGTATCACAAATAAAGATCTAAAAGTACCTAGGTAGGGTTTAGCTGTTCTCCTGAAGCTATTTTTTTACTGCTTGCTTTGAGATCAAACAGATACCAGGGATCTGGAAGATGGTTGTAGCAAAACCCATTTTCAAATGGAAAGGTTCACTGCACGTTTTGAACAGTTATAAGCCCATAAGTTTGCAATCTAACATAGGAAAAAGCAATGGAAATGTAATACTAAATGTTTTGCTTGATGTGTCAAGGAAAATTAGGTTACAGAATACTCATCAACATGCTTATGTCATGGATAGAGCATTATTGACAATCATATATTCTTAATAAATAAGTAACACCTAATGGGTATTCCAAATTTCCTGGATAGATTGATTGAACAAATGGTTGCGTAATAGGTAATGGCAAGTTGGTTCTGAATCTCTTTATGGAGACATCATAGGCTATGGCTGAGTTTCAAGTTACAGACATCGGACATCAGGATCCCATATGACATGTGCCATTGCTTTTATACAAATGACTTGAACTTGGGAAATACTTCACAAATCTAGAAGACCATAGTACACTACAATTACATTTACATGACCTTTGAGTCTGGGCAGAAACAAATCATAGGAAGATGAATACTAAAACAAACATACGTGCATTGGTACATATAATGTAGACTTTAGTTATAAAATCAATGAGATAGGGATTGACAATGTCAATATTTAATGATACTGAATTATTAGCAGGTAGTAGACTTAACTTCAATCACCACATAGACACAGAGAAACTATGGGCTAGATAAGGAGGTTTATTATATCAAGGAAAGTGGAAGTAGCCAAAGTTAGGTATAGACCTACCTTGTGAGATCCATTTATGAAAAAAGAAGGCAGGGAAAGTTGGAACATATGCACCTCACAGTCGCCACCATCGGCCTTCTTGAGGCAGGACTCTTGATGCGTGTTGTTCTGACTAGGTTGTTATTAGTCTAATGACTTATTGTTTAGCATCAATCTGTGAACCTATTTATCAATCTAATGAGATGTTGCGATAGGGGAAGAAGTTAGACTAGATCTGTCTTTCTTGACTACTAACAGTGTAGGGGAACCCTAATACAGATTTATAGAGCAACTGCAGATCCTTTCCTATGTGAATATTTGAGACTAAACAAATATGAAAAAAAATCAATCCCATTTGTATTATTAAGAGCCTTCTGAGAAAGTAATAGAACCATGAATTTCTTATCTGCGAGGGATGCAATCAACAGAATGTAAGAGACACTGAACATCTGACTTCTTTTCAGGCTGTGTGGAATGAGTTCTTTAGTACTGACTGTTTTAATTTCAGACAGAAAGAAAGAAAAGGCAGTATATCTTTGCTAGAGTGTCGTTGTATTATATTGTAATGCAATATATAGATGAAAAAACAAAGTACGTCTAGCTGGCACTTTTCAACCTCCAACACAAGTTTCTGCTCATTCCCCAGCACTGTGATGACATTTCATGCTCCCAAAGCAAGTTTCTATTGCCATGGTCTATTCAGTCTTAATATATCCTGCTCCTGCCTGATAGTTGACTGACCTTGTATCAACTCCCCATCCTTCACCTTGCAGGTGATAAACCCACAAAGCAGCTCCACACAGATTTCTCAGGCTACATTGATTGTCCATCTACCAGGTGGTTACTGGCAAATGCAACACCATCCCCAAGCTTTGTTCCAGCAGTGGGTCACTGTATCACTGTTCTGGAAAGGTTTCCAGATTTTCTAATGGATTGTCTTGGGGCATTCTGGATCACTGTTGGTCTGGATTCTCTCTTCAGAAAAGTTTGAAAGGTATGGCCCTACCAGGAGTATAAACATCTAGACAACACAGTTCAAAGGATTTTAAGGGCATGCAACACCCTGCACCACAATAAGGCCAACCTCCCAGGAAGAAATCAGGAAATAAAACTTGCATTACGGACAACCTTAAAAACACCATTAATGTGACTGCTGTACTTATAAGAAAAAGATTCTCCCCTTATTTTCTGTCCCCCTGTGCCTGCTGACAGTCTTTCATTTTCACCACTGACCACATCCTTATATTTATCATTCAGGGCAACAGCAAATTACAGAGGCAACCATCATGAAGACAGCCACCCTTCACGACTGATGTACATGTCTGAGGCCCTGGTAAGCCTTCATGAATTAATAGAAGCTCCAAAACATGTGCAGTGAAGACTGCAGTATAATTGCAGACTGACAAAGCCAAGTGTGTGTCCCTGTCCCTCGTCTATGAGCTGCATGCTGTACATCTATCCTCTAGCAGGTGTCAGAACGGAGTCACATTTGACCAAACCCTATGGATAGACAGCTGGTGTCAGACATTCTCTCCTAACACTCTCTTGCCAGCTATCCACTAGTTAGGCTGTAATCAGTACTGTGCTGACTGGATCACAATCATGGCTTTATACTTCCGGCACCACAGAGCCAGCTGTATGATAATTAATTTTGATTTATTTATATGTTATATTTTTGTAGTACCTGAATATTTCAGAGTCATCATTTTCTTGCAATTTTCTGGATTTCATGAATATGTTTTTGGGATACTTAATTTGTATGTGTTTATCACCCTGTAGTCTAGTAGAAATGAGACATCAGAACTATTTAACAACTTCTATAAGACTTGCTGTCACAGTAGCTTGTATTTTCATGGCTACAGCTTCTTTGTTGCCCACAGCTGTCTTCCTCATGTCTCTGCCTCATCTTTCACAATAAGTGATGCTCTCCCAGTCTGCAAACCACTCAATCACATCACATTGCAGACAAGATCAGAGCAAACTGCATTCTTCTCTCTTCATCAGTGCATTAGAATATTCTGCCTCACCATTCATAGCTTCATATTTGTGGTCTGTTCCTCATAAAATTTGGCAAATCATTGAGGACTGAAGTCACTAAATAATAGCAGACATCCGAGTTTCAGATTTTATGTACTTTAGAAAATGTATGCTAATGCAAAACCTGTTATCATAGCAACTTTCTAAGCTAAGAGCAGTATTTAAAATCTGTCCCTATTTTGGGACCTTTATCCCCCCATTCTTTTTAGCTTTGCCCAGAGTTCTTGCTCTAAAAGGTTGAGAGATAAATACCTAATCTGTATCCATATGTGTGAAATATAGAAAATAAACAACCAAACACTAATTTGTTGACTTCCTTTCCTCCTCACAGTTACATAGTAGAAACTAAACATTCTCCACATTGGAGTCATCTGTGGTGATAGACTTTTCTAGGTGCAATAATATTATCCTAATATGCTCTTTTGAACATTTCTTTGTCATTAAAATCCATGGTCCTTCCTTGGTGTCAGTGAGGTGCATTTAGTAGTACAGCTATGTCAGAACCTAAAGACAGTGTGTTTTACTCTCAGGTGGGAACTGAGGTCTTACCTGAAAAACTCTGGTATCTGAATGTAGCATAATGGGGATTACCATGTGCTTATGGGGTGGACCATTCTTCAGAAGAGATGCCAGATTGGGGTTCCATCTATCAGTCCTTGTGCTAGTTACTTTATACCTGCTGTAGTGGACTTCCATGGAACATAGGCAAATGACCTCTTTTGGACATACTAGTGTTTCAGCCACATGGCTTCTGAATGCCCATTACTTTTTATGTTTTTTTTTTACTTTTTAAGTTTTTGCTGCTGCATTCAGGCCAATAAAGTTGAACTCCACTCGATGAAGATATGCCATGTTTCACTTTGGCTTTATTGGCATGAATGCTCCAGTAAAGACTTAAAATTATGCAGTCATTTTTTTTGTGAGGGGACTTATCTTACATGTACAATGAGCATATTTTACACACCATTATTAGTCAGTCAGGTTGTCTGATTTTGTGAACTAAATTCACAAGTCAGATTAAGACATTCTATTTCAGAATAAAGAGTGCAAAAGAAACCTTTCAAAACTGTCAATTACCCCCTTAATGGGAGTATACCATGAAATTTCTGATTTATGGACGAGTACTAGGGTAGCTGCCCTTGTAGGCCATTTTAAGCTTTGCCAGTTTTCCTCAAAGGTGAGAGTCAAGCCCTACACCTTCCATCTGTGAGGTAAACACCTTAACCATTATGCCTCCTCCAAACCCCTTGTATCATATTACTATTATTTCCAACTAAAAGGTAAATTTACCCAGCCATATGAAGTTCTAGACAAGAAGTATGTAGGTAGTATTACTGTTAAAGGGGAAACCTCACTGATGTATATATGTATGGTGGGGGAGAGGACTCCATTCAAATCAAGCAAAGACTGCGACAATTCAGAAATTCAGACATGGTAAGTGTTGCTCATCCGGTCAGGATAGAACAGACGAACAGTTGTGAGTTCAGTTCAAGCAGCTTTATTACATGCAAACACATCAGGACTGAGGCTTAGTAACTTAAACTTAAATAAACTTATAAAAAGACTGACTGCTAAACTCATACATGTTAACACCCTGGCTATTCTCTCAAAATGGCACTGCTGCCTGCACACGTTCACTATTTATATGCATGTGCCTACATCTGGAAATGCTTCTTAAAGTTACACACACATGCTCTGTTCTATATACTCCCTCTCTGAGAAATAGATCATATACCAAATGACAGTATTGAATGACATGCAATTATACAGAAATGATCTTTTGTCATGCAATCATACAAAATTAGACACATATAAAACAATCATGTCCAGGTTGCTGTGTATTTTACACTAGGTCTAGAAATATGACCTGATCATGTAACATAAAAATCAGAAATGGATCTAGCAATGGGGACTGTTTTCAAGGAATGTTCAACTTTGGGGACATCTGGGACATCATCAGGAATGGAAATGGATACTGAGACATGTTCTTCAGTATGAGCATTGTCAGGGTTGCTCTGAGATCTAGAGTCTGTATCAAAGGTACGATGCTGCAATATCATTTCAGACACAAAAAGAAGATGCCTGCAGTTTCTCCTGTATTCTCTACCATCAGATTCCAATAAGTAGGATATTAGCTCAGCACATATGCCTCTCACTTAACCAATTTGATCAAAGCCTTTCGCCATGCTGCAATATCATTTCAGACACAAAAAGAAGATGCCTGCAGTTTCTCCTGTATTCTCTACCATCAGATTCCAATAAGTAGGATATTAGCTCAGCACATATGCCTCTCACTTAACCAATTTGATCAAAGCCTTTCGCCATTTGCATCCAAACTGTCTCTCCTTCTTTTCATAGACAAAGAAATCTGCTTGTTTTATCATAGCTGGACTTCTGAAAGGAATGCTTCTTAAAGAGTTGGGCTTTGATTTCCCTGTTGTTTTTAGCATTAGGCACCAACAAACAAAAAACTGATAGGCAAGGTTGTTCTGGTTTGCCTAGACAGAAGTCACTGAGCAGGCGAGCCAAGTAGGTTGTCACTGGGTATATTTCTGAGATTAAGTAAATTCAAGAAGATATTGGTATTGTCATGTTTTGACCTCTCTAGTAATTGCTTTGAACTCTGTACTGCATATTCAGCAAGGCTGTTTAACTGTGAGTATTCAGGACTACTAGTAACATGGATAAAGTCCCACAATTGACTGTTAAAATGGGCACCATTGTCAGAAATAACTTTGTGCAGACTACCATGGACTGAGAAATGATGGTTCAGCTTAGTAATAACAGCACTGGATGTTAGGTTAGGTAGAAAATTGATTTCAAACCAGTTTGAATAATAGTCTAACAACACTAAGTAATGCTCATTGTTCCACTCAAACATGTCAGTGGCTACTGTTGACTAAGGTAGTTCAGGAATCTGGCTTAGTTGAAGTGGCTCTTTTTGCAAATGCGGTTTAGTACTATTGCATACTGAACGAGATGAAAGCACTTTATTAATGTTTTTCGACAGAGAAGGCCAAAATACTAGTCCTCTCCCTTCTTTTGGTAGCTTCAGAACCCGGGTGGCCATGATGCAAAATCTGAATGGATTCATGTTGTAAGGAACTAGGAACAATAACTTTTGGACCTTTGAAAATTATACCATCTTCCATCAGCATTTCATCTCTGTATGGAAATAAGGTTGTACTTCTGGCGGTACACAAGATTGCTTTGACGGACATTCAACACTGATGAAGTGGTTGAGCTTCTGAAAAATTGGATCAGTCTTTGTATGATCTCTTAGCTCATCAAGTCTTGTGGTAGCAAAAAGTATGCAGTTCCATAACATCAAAGTCAAAATTCTCTGTATCAAGCTGTTCTGTGGTATTTCTGGGTGATCTGGATAAGGTAAGCCAGATAAAGAAGTTTGCCTTTTGTGTAGGTTATTTTGAAATTATACTTTTGTAATCTGAGCATCATTCTTTGTAATCTTGCTGGAGCTGTATGCATAGGCTTCTTTAAAATAGTGACTAGAGGTTAATGATCAGTTTCGACTTGGATAGCTTGGCCATAAATATAATCATGTAACTACGAACATGAGAACACAATTGCCAAAAGTTCCTTCTCAGTTTGAACATACTGTATCTCAGTTTGGGTAAGAGTTCTAGATGCATAGGCAATAGGTCTACCCTCTTGAAGAATAACTGCACCAAGACCGAACTTTGAAGCATTACAGGAAAGAACTACTGGGTTGTAGACATCATAGCATCTCAGTGTAGGCGCGTTGGCAATTTGCTGTTTGAGGTTATCAAATGCTCTCCGGTGTTGTTCTAACCATGACTAGGCAACATTTTTATGCGTTATCTCTCTCAAAGGCACTAATAACTCACTAAAGTCAAGAATAAATTTTCCCAAATAGTTAACCATACCAAGGAAATGCTGCAGGGATTGGACATTGTCTGGAGCTGGCATCTCAAGAACGGCTGCTTATTTGGAAGGGTCTGGTCATAAGCTTGTACTGGTAAAGAAATGACCTACATAAGTAACTTCAAGTAGTCTGAATTTACACTTCAGAGGATTAAGCTTCAAGTTCACTTCTCGTGCTCTGTCCACAACTTTCCTGAGGTTTCTGGCATGCCCTGCTTCACCGTTACCTCCAACCAATAAATCAACTATTATAGCACACGGATAGCCCTAAAAAATTTGCTCCATTGCACGCTGAAAGAATTCACTGGCAGAATTTATTCCAAAAGGCATCCCAGGAATCTGTATCTACCAAATGGTGTGCTGAATGTAGTCAATAGTGAAGATTTGTGATCAAGCTTTACTTGTCATAATGAACTCTTTGCATTCAAGACAGAAAAAAACAGTGGCATTTGGCATGAGGGTGGCAACTTCCTCGACTGTACACATAGGATGATGAGGTCTCTTTAATGCATTGCTCAAGTCTGTTGGGTCAATGCATATTCTGATTTCATCTGAACTTTTCTTGTGAGCAGCTACCATGGAAGACATCCACTCGGTTGGTTCTGTGACTGGACAAATCACACCTTGTCTAACTGGACCTTGACTTTGTCCTGCATATCTATTGGAACTCTTCTCACTGGTCTGACCACTGGACTGACGTCCGGGTTTACTTTCATGAAGTACATAACTGGAAGTTGGCATAACTTGTCATCAAAAACATCAGCAGTAAATAGCATCACTGAAGCTGAAACTGGGACATGTGCTTACATGATGGACTTCTTTGGTAAAAGAAAACAGTCTTATTCTTAAACTGTCTCTGAGACCTAATAATGACTGCACAGGTCTTCTGACTACATAAAATTGCAAGCTGTAACTCTTCCCAGCCAAATAGCATAAAAAGCACCACTGAGCCTTCAATTTGAATCGCTTCACCTCTTAAGCAACAAGCTTCACACAATTAACTAAATTAAGTTGCTCACCAGCTCTCACTCTAGCAAATGTCTTTGCTGACATAACATTACACTTTGAACCAGTGTCCACCTTGAACTCTGTGAGTTTACCATTGATCAGGACAGTACAAAATATTGTGTTCTTTACCAACAAATCTACTGCATTAACATTTTCACCAGTCACTGATACATCATCTATATAGAAAGTAGAGTTGCAGCTTACCACATGATCAGCTTGTTTTTTTGAGTGACCATTCTTAATAACTGAATGAAGCTTGCTTGATTTACAAAACTTTTGAATTCATAGGTTGGTACTAGGCTATCAGCCCTAGGGCCTATACAAGCCTAGCCATAACAATTCCCTGGCTATTTCTTCCCATAATATTTACCTCCCTGGACCCCTGTCTAGCAGGGCAACTGACGTGATCCCCGGAGTAAATTTCCTATCTCCCATCCAATCATCAAGGTTCCTTTTGAAGAGGGCCAAGGAGGCGCTCTGCTTGACATGTATGGGCAATCTATTCCAGAGTATGGGTAGTCTCTGGGTCAGGAACCTATCCCTTCAGCATGTTTTGTTCATTGTGATGACAAGGTGTAGGTCCCTGGAGCATGTGCCTCTCATGGATTGGGATTTCTTTAAGTGTAGCATGTCCAGCAGCTCTGGATTTGACATGGCCTTGTATGTTAAGCAGAGATCGCCTCTGAGTAGACGATATGCAGCAGAGTATAGCTAGAGGTTTTTTAGTTGGTCAGCATAGGGCATCTACTTTAGGCCTGTGATTCTTTTAGTGGGGTGTTTCTGTGGCCTTTCCAGTTGTTGCAGATGCCTTGTGAGGTACATACCAAATGGGGCGTTGTACTCTATGATGGGTCTAATGAGGGATGAGTACAGTGGGACAATGACCTCATTTTTTCTGGGTGAAAAGCCCTTAGTGATGAGGTGTGCCACATAGAAGGATTTCCTGACTGTTGTGGCATTGTGGTTATCAAAGGTGAGACCACTGTCCATCTGTGTTCCTACGTCTCTTATCACACTTTTGGTGGTAATTCATGGGTATATGGACACCTTTTGGCATTAAACTTGAGCCCATGGTTCTGGCTCCAAGCATCTGTTTCTTTAAGGCCCTTTTGTAGAATATCCCCATCATTTGGGGATTCAATAATGGCTCTCAGTTTGCAGTCATCTGTGAACTTTGTTAGCCAGAGTCCCTTAGTGTTGGCCTGCACTTCAGAGAAGTATATGCCAAACAAGAGCGGTC
Organism: Protopterus annectens; assembly: GCF_019279795.1. Taxonomy (NCBI): domain Eukaryota; kingdom Metazoa; phylum Chordata; order Ceratodontiformes; family Protopteridae; genus Protopterus; species Protopterus annectens. The sequence goes on along the minus strand of NC_056731.1, from coordinate 1,638,302,660 downwards.
CTAGGACTGAAGCCTGAGGTACTCCACTTGTCACTTGTCTGGAGCTGGATTTGGAGTCGGCTACTTTTACACTGTGGGTTCTGTCAGTAAGCCAGTTGGCAACCCATCAAGTGATGTAGGGATTTATGCCCAGCTTAGTAAGTTTATCTATGATTCCAGAGTGGGGGATGGTGTCAAAGGCCTTGGCAAGGTCGAGATAGGCTGCGTGGACTGCCTTACCCTCATCCACAGCTCTGGAGACAGAATCAAAGAAGTCGATCAGGTTCAGGAGACACAATCAGCCCTTCACGAACCCAAACTGGGTGGGGTCCAGTGTTTGAAGGTTGCCAATGTGTTTGTTTATAAGTTCCATGATAATACATTCCATGGCCTTGCAGATCAGGCTTGTCAGACTGATGGGATGGTAGTTCCCAGGATCCAAGGTGGATCCCCCTTGTAGAGTAGGATAACTGCAGCTGTGTGCCATTCAGTGGGCACGAAGCCTGAGATTGAGGCTATGATTAAACATGACACTTAGGTGAGATGCCAGTTCATTTTATAGTTCATGTAGTACACAGTCCAGGATGTCATCTGGTCCCATGGATGCTGTATTCTTAGCTTTGGAGAGTGTGGTTTTTACCTGTGTGGCTGTGATTACCAGAATTTGTCAATCTTTCGGTATTGAGATGAGCCCTTTAGGGGATGAGAGGGGGGTGAAGCTGGCACTGAATCGATCTGCCAGGATATTGGCAATGTCCTTGGGTTCAGTATATTTAATGCCATTCTGTTGTAGCTCAGAGCAGATCTGAGCATTGACATTTAGATTTTTGACATAGCTATAGAATGCCTTGTGGCTGTCTTTGGAATCTTTGGCAATTTTATTTTCATAACTAGCTTTGGAGGAGTTTATGAGGGATCTCAGCTTCTTACTGAGGCTGGTAAGTTTTTTGTATCCTGGGATTTTCCTCTTTTCTGCAACAGTTTCTTCCTTCTGTGTATAGTTTGTTTATGACAGGGGACCACCAGATTGGCTTCCTATTTTTGGAGGAGAGCTTCTTGGTTCTATTTGGGATGGCACGATTCGTGCATGAGTGGATGTGCTAATACAGTGCTTTAGTGTAGGATTCAGCAGTCAAACTTTCAGTTCCTGTCTCCATGGGTATCATGAAGTTTGTCACTTCTGACTTGAGTAGCATTTTTTACACTTGTGGCATTACTGACCAAATGCTAAGCACTTATCTCTTTTAGGCTCATGATTGGCACCACAATTACGACAGTTAACAATAAGACTTGACTTGGGTTTTGTTGACTCATCCTTATACTGTACTGAACATGTCCATTTTGCTGAGCTAGTCTTGGAACTTGCTAGAAAGTTATGGGATCTCCCAGGGGAATGCGTAGGGGCTGCAGCTGCCATGTGCTTAGGCCTGCCTCTGCTTGCCACATGTTGCATGTTTTCTATGCTTGCTCTAGAGGCTGCTGAAACTAAGCTCTTATCACTTGCAAGCATACTTGTGTGCCTTTCTGTGAGCTCATGGATTTGACAAATCTCTATGGCTTTGCTCAATGTTAAATCACTGCCACAAAGCAAAACCTTTCACTGCAGCACTATTAACACCACACACAAGCCTGTCCTTTATTAACTCATCTTTCAAATCACCAAATCTGCATGTTTTAGCCTTATTTCTCAAGTCAATGATAAAATCTTCAAAGGTTTCACCTGGCCTTTCATCTCTTGTATGAAATAGGTGCCTCTCTAATGTAACGTTTGTCTGGGGGTTGCACATTTCTATAAATGGCATTTTAAGCACTCAGGGTCCCCTTTTGATTCAGCCGGTACAACAATATGGCAGTTTTCCCCATCTCCTGTAGATACTGCTGGTGCATGCACAAATGAACACTCTCTTTCAGTAGCCTCTGACCCAGCTATGTTAAGCAAAATGAATGCCTTTGTGCATGTAATTTTGTCAGAAAAAGCTGCTTGTATGAAAAATTAATATTCCTGCTCAAATACTCTCCAGTTCTCTGCAATATTATGATCAAACACAAGTGGACTGGGTCTGCGAATTGCCTCTGCCATATCAGCACAGAGTAGTGAAGGTGCTTGGAATTATGCACGAACATACACACATAAATATATGCCAGAACTTTATGCCAAAACTTGTAATTATGCCCAGCAGCACAACAGACTGAAATAACTGCACTTTGCCAAATAAGTCTACGTAGCACAAGAACACTTTAAAATCACTTCACTTTGCAAAATCACTCATCAGTGTAAGAAGTACTTTGAAATGGTTGTACTTTGAGAACAAAAACTGTACACATTAGAAGAAGCTTAAAGTAAGAAATACTTCAAAAGGACCCTTTCAAAATGGCTGTACTTTGCGAAATAACTGTACAGTGTAAGAAACACTTTGAAATGGCGGCACTCCGTGAATAAATGTATATAGTGCAAGAAACTTTTTCGAAATGGCTGCACTTTGACAGCATTTTGCAAAACAACTGTACTTTGCACATAGCAAACATCTTTGAAATAATTGCACCATAATAAAACACACACTCTGCAAACACTTTGGACACTCTGAGATACTTCGAACAACTCTAGTTATGCTTTGAATTGCTTTAATCAATGCAAAATAGTAGTTTATGCCCAAAACACAGTCTTTTACTAAAAGACATGCAGTCGCCTTGCTCTTTAAGCTTATTTTGCCCTTTTATTGTACTCGTTATTCCCATTTAACCTCTTTTATCATGTTCATTGTAATTTTCTTGTGCTTGTTTTACTTTAAACATGCTCGTTATGCAAACCAAAGGTAATTCTGAGCCCCATATAAGTATTTCTGATAGTTTTATCAAATACCATAGTATTGAACACTTTGTTTACTTAATAATGTGTTTTGTGCTACTCGTTTAATTAATAATGGGTTTCATGACTAACGAATACTCCATTTCATTTTCGTTGCAAAATAAATCATCTGTGCAAGTTTTGGTTACCTGAAGTTCGTTTCTGGCCCTTTTTGATCGTTTGAGCACTGTATCACCCAACCTGTTCAATATATCTTCACCATCAACTCTGCACCTCATGGCTTGAAGAAGTTGCACTCTCAATCACAGTTCTGACACCATGTCGTTCATCAGGTCAGGATAACACAGATGAACAGTTGTGGGTTTGGTTCAAGTAGCTTTGTTACACACAAACACATCAGGACTGAGGCTTAGTAACTTAAACTTAAATAAACTTACAAACAGTGTGACTACTACACTGATACAAGTTAACACTATGGCTGTTCTCTCAAAATGGCATTGCTGCCTGCATGCACTCACTATTTATATACATGTGCCTACATCTGGAAATGCTTCTTTAAAGTAGTACACACATGCTCTGTTCTACAGCAAGGGCTATCATCACAGAACTTTGTATCTATAGCTATATCTATAGAACTATATCTATAAATATAGATAAAGGTATAGACACACACACACATATATATATATATATATATATATATATATATATATATATATATATATATATATATTGTTAATTTAAGTTGCAATCCCTTGGTGACTTCAATATATGTCCTGCTAAAAAAAGAAACTACACAAAGAGAAAGAAAGAAAGAATTGTAAGTCAGTTACTGGGAAAGCTTTATTATGCATTACATTGTATTATTCAATTCAGTCTAAATTAGGCACATTATTTTTATAAACTGAGTCAGATGTAGTCATTGAGTTGTTTTAAGCCATATTTCTGACCAAGAGAAAGTACATCTAATTGTGTGCCTTCCCAAAGCACGCTTTCGTGCATGTAAGTGAGCTACACTGTAGACTGGATGCTTTGCTTTAATGAATCACTTAGACAGATAGATCCCTACTTATATATATCTGCTATCTTGTCCTGCAAGTAGATTACAACCATCCAACAGATAGACTATCTCACCAGTTAGGGGGTATAACTCATTCTGTAAAACACAAGTCATGTCTATAATAAACTCCCTAAAGCTCATTTTAAGAAGTGCAGAATGCAGCTTGATCATAAATGCATTGAACAGTAATTATAAAATAGTGCAATACTGAAATATGTTTCTTTATTTTTGATCATTTGAAAACTTGTTGAACATTGGTCGAATTTGTGTGTTCCCTGTTACATCCAACTTGTATGTAATAGACTCCTGTTAACCCCCAGAGTGACTCTGCACAGCTCTTACTGTATATGCATATATGGATTGTATCACAATCTACACAGCGATTGTCTGTTAGCACTAATAGGTTTATTTTCATATATGTCTATTTCCTATTGTTTAAACCTGTTTTCCCCTCTGTGAATTATTATGCTATAAGACTGTATTACTATTGATCAATGTTACATACCATTTTCTTTGGTCTGATACCACTTGATAGCCAATGACTGTTTTAATGTATTCAAAGTGAAAAGTAATTACTTAAACAATGTTTGCTAGCAAGTGCAACAAGCACCTAATGTATAAAGGGATGGCATATGCTAGAAGGTCAGCAGACAACCTGCACAATGTAAGACTGGGGAAGGGTATAAATATTTCTGGCCTGCTTCATGCTCTCCTAATAACTCTTGCTGCTGATCACAGATTTGTCCCTTATCTCCAATCTGGGATCAAACTTTTTGGTGCATTTAATAGAAAGTATAAGGACATCTAATCACCAAAGGACCCTTCAGTAATTCTGCAATATCCAATCTATAAAAGATGAAATCTGGGGTTCCCCTTTCCAAAAAAAACATGTTTACATATAGAACAGATTTACTCAGAGTTGTAATATAGCAGCTGGTAGTTCTCTTGGAATCCAACAGTTTGCTTTGTCTGGTACCCATAATAGGCACAATGCAGCTATTTTTCCAAGCACCAAACTATAAGCAATTATAGTTGGGTTTAAAAGTAAAATAAGTGCATAGGAGATGACATGTGTGGCTGTCTGTGGAAATATTTTTGACATTATAACATAGCAATTAGCTGTTGCCTGGTTGTAGGCTCCTGTTAATGTCCATAATACCTCAGCACTGCCCTTATAGTCCATATGCCTACTGACGATGTTACATTCCATATGGAGAGGTTGAGATGGCTCAGACTTTTACCCACAGAATGTAATGGGGACGCCTTTTCATGAATATTTCAGATGGTCATAATGTCTGCCCAGTACAGCATTCATTTAGTCTCCAAATAAGTCATTTTACATTAAGTGGGTCAAAGTCTGCACTCGTATGGCAGGAGAGGGTGGATTTCACTAATTTGAGCAGGGAATTACTTGTGAAAATTTTATTGTGTGCTTACTTGATTGGCCTGTGGCATACCTAGTTCAAAACTTGATTTTTTTCTGATTCTGTGTAAGCCTCACTTTTGTGCAAGTCCTAGTTCTATTATCCAGAACTACTCAGTGTTTGCCAGCGACACCAGAGTTTGAGAATTTTGCTTGCATCTTAAGCCACCCTTGGCAAGAAAAAAGAAATTAAGTATAATTTTGAACTTGTATTGCTTGTTTTTATTGTGTTCTCAAATATTTCAGTGCTATTTATTGTTTTTCCTGCACTTGCTTAGAGTCTTATGTTGCATTTTCCCACTACTTTAAGGGCTGCTGTTCTGCATTTATAGTATCTAAATACATTGTAGCTACTGTTTTCAGTGCTAGTAGGCATTTATTTTTGTGGTTCCCTAACACTTAGCCTCCAAACAAGTTATTTTACATTAAGAGGATTAAAGTCAGCACTATTGTGGCAGGAGAGGGTTGACTTCACTTATCCGAGCTGAGAACTGCTGTTGAAAGCTTATTGTGTGCTTACCTGTTTGGCCTTTGGGCATACCTTGCTTAAAACATGTTTTATTTTCTGCTTGTATAAAAGCCTCCCATTTGTGCGAGTCTTGGCTCAGTTATCCAGAGCTGTTCATCATTCAGCAATGACACCACAGAGTTTGAGAGATTTTGTTTGCATCTTAAGCCATCCTTGGCAAGAAAAATAAAATTAAGTATTATTTTGCACTTGTATTGCTTGTTCTCACTGCATTCTCAAATATTTCAGTGCTATTTATTGTTTTTCCTACACTTGCTTAAAGTTTTAAGTTGCAGTTTTCTACTGCTTTAAGGGCTGCTATTCTGCAATTGTAGTAATCTAAATATATTGTATCTACTGTTTTCATTTCTTTTAGGCATGTATTTTTGTGAGTCCCTAACTCGTGGGTTCCAAACCAGTCATTTGACATTAAGAGAGTTAATCTGCACTGTTGTAGTAGAGGTTTCAAAGGTTATCATAGATGGGTTGGTAGTGGACATAAGCTTCCACTATCTATACAATGGTCCCATGGCATGAGTCTTTAATAGACATCTGACAACCCAAGTCCAGCTTCTGGCCTTCCTGTGTTGTTTAGTTTCTAAGGACAAGAGTCACTTACTCTAGGAATCTCAACCTAACCTAGCCTGTGCCATTAATAAAACATGTTGAAGAGACAGATATATCTTCCGGAGATTGCCACTCCTCTGGAATAAGCTCCCACTTCACATTAAGCAGAGCTCCAAAATTATCCTATTTAAGCATAACCTTGACAATGTTATTTTATTTATTTACTGTTTGTTTACTGGGAAAGTCTGACTTGGAACAAAGCCAATTTTCAGCAGTGGCCCGGGGAGAAACGCTTCAGATGTATGTCTTTGTAATGTGGGAGGAAACTGGAGCACCCAGAGAAAACCCAGATGAACACAGGGAGGAAATGCAGACTCCACACAGAAGGTACCCCAGCCAAAAATCAAACTAGAGAACCTCTTGCTGTGAGGTGGCAACACTACTGCTGCACCACTGCCCTATCCAATACAGTATAACATATTATAATTGGATGGGTGACCATAAATTTACCCTGGGGGGGCATCTATGTCCCTCATGGACTAGGGTAGAATCACTAACAATGACCATCTAACTATGGTCAATTAGGGTACATGTTTTTTATACATGGCTAGGCTTGTAAATACCCTATAGCCATTAGCCTACTAACCTCCTATGAACCTATGAACTTCCTATACTAAACCGGAGGATATAGTACATTTGCTGGCCAATACATTTAGTTCCAATTTCACCCCATCACCCACAGATCCACCCTCAGGAAATATTCTCTATCATGTCTCTCCCAAATATCACTAAAGAACATGTTCTCACTACACTACACTACCCAGAGCTATAAAGACTGCATCAGTTGGGCCTGATAATATCACGTTCACTAGAATCTGTATTTAACCACAGCTTCCAGACAGGCTTCATTTCTAGGGAATGGAGGGCTGTAATAATCATCCCTCTAAAAAGGCAGACCATCAACAGACCCAAGGAACGACAGACCCATATGTTTGACTAGCCTTATACTCAAGGCCATGGAAGGATTTATCATGGCTGTGATAAACAAAGATATAGAAAAACTTCAAACACCAGACCCATTCTAGTCCAGTTTTATCAAGGGTAGGTCATACCTACTAATTTTGGTAAACTTGTTTGAGAAGGTCACTAGAGCCATGAATGAGGGCAAAATGGTATATACTGTCTACCTTGACCCGGAAAAGGTATTTGACAAACTACCTCATTCGGGTACTATAGACAAACTCACAAATTTAAGTATAAATCCCTATGTCAGTCAATGGATAGCCAAATGTCTCACAGATAGCACACAGGAACTTAGGGTGGATGAATCCACCTCCACCAAGAAACCTTTTACCACTGGCATCCCACAAGGCTCAGTACTGGGACCTCCCATGTTTGGAATATACTTCTCTGAAGTCAAGGTAAATATGGAAGGCCTTTGGCTGATCAAATTTACTGACAACTGCCAGTTTGGTACAAACACTGAAACCCCCAAATCTGCACATATCCCGCAGGAGGGTCTGTCACAGGCAAATAACTGGTGCCAGAACCATAGCCTAAAGCTCAATGCAAAAAAAATGCATAATTATACCTTTAGGGAATATGACCATCTTTGCAAATTACTAACTTGATAATACTCCCCTAAGAGTAGACCCAGTGGTAACTTGAGAACTCAGGTTGACAGTAAACTGAATTTTGATCACCATTTGTTCATGGTAGTAAGAAAATTCTTCTATGTGGCACAATTTATAAGTAAGGGCATGATATCCAGATCTAAGAAGACCTTAATCCCACTATACTGAGCTTTCATTAGACCAATAATCAAGTACAATGCACCTCTAGAATGTACCTGTTCAGGCATCTTCAACAGCTGGAGCAGCCATAGAGGTTTCTCACTAAAAGAATAAAGGAGTAAATAATATGTCCTGTGGGGAACTGCCTCAAAGCCTTGTCCCTGTACTTGGTCTGCTACACATTTGCAAAAAACAGCATTAAACATATCCTATCTAAAGATCTGAACCTCATCTGTGACAAAAATAAAACATATTGGATGGACAAGTATGTGTCTCTGAGATTACTGATTCACTGAAACAGACTCCCCATTCATGTGAAACAGAGCTCTTCCCTAAACCTATTCAAATGCAATTTGGACCAATGAATGGGAAATTGCAAAGTTACCCTGGCTTGTCCTCTGAGATTGTTGAGGACAGTAGCAGTTTGTAGATGGCCTAAGGGAGAGGCATATACCAAAGCCATTCTAGCTTGTGGTCATTAATAATTAGGAAAATTGAGACATGAATGGCTAGTATTAAAAAGGCTCTAGAGCTGTTAGCCTAGTAACCTCCTATTATCTTCTGATCCTATTTAACTGGTCAATGTATGCATAAATAAGTATGTAAGTAAGCAACTATACCCTAAGGAAGAGTACCGTAGGCAGCCACATAGGTGAACTAGGTGGCTGCCTGGGGTACTCTTCAACTAAGGGAGCTTAGGTGATAGTCGCTTACTTACTTATTTATTGATTTTAAGTAAAGGAATGCAGAATGTATTTATTTAGTACATGCATAAATAAATAAATAGCTAAATAAATAAATTTCTACTGTGCTCCTCCTCCAAGAAGCCACGGCTGTGGTGCCCTAGAGGTAGATACTATACACCTGGCCAATCATTTTGCTTTTTTTACTCAATTCTTCTCAAAATCTACTTGATCACTACCTATTAGGGTTTTTTTTTGGTGGCAGGCAACCAGATATGGACAGTAGACAGATTTGCTGGACTGAGCTAGCAATTCTGTGAAAAAAGTTGAAATACTGAAGAACCTTTAAACAACTATTCAAATGGGCTGATAAAACTGCAAAAATCAGAGGTCAAAATGAAGAAAAGGCTGGCTGAGTTTGACACTGTTCAAGAATAAATATTTTCAAAAAATGGTAAAATTAGATGTCAGAGAATATAGGGAACGTGATATTTTTTGCTATACCACAGAAACTTGAAGTAACAGACTGTATTAATTTTATGAAGACACAAATAAGCAACTGGACTGGTATTCCACAGCAGGAACTGTTAATTGAAAGGGCACACTGTGTGTATGTCCCAAATCTGGCCACGGGAAAGCAGCCAAGAGCTATATTAGTAAAGATGCAAACCTACAAGCATGAAGAGTTGATCCTGACAAAAACTTGGCAAAGGGGGCAAAATGTTAAAAGCTGGAGACAACATTTTATTTGTGGAAAATGATTATTCATAGTACAACAAGCAGAAGAGAAATTTTTCCAGCAATTGGGGAATGTTGGAGACATGTCTGAGATTCAAGCTGCTTATACAGCTGTCTTCAGAATATTTTTTTCCTGGATGATCAAAGTCATTTAACAGTCGAAGGAGGAAATACAAAAGCTTGCCCAACAAAAAGTGAGCCATCAAGCAAAACGGGATTCTGCTTTTCATTCTTCTAACAATAAAGCACATGGATAGACTTTGCCAGTGAAACCTTTTCCATTGTTCCAAAGGAAAATGCTTAAGAGACAGAGAAAAACACAGAGGTTGACTAGAACTGGGAGTACCTTGGAAATTAACCAGAATCTGGTGCTGGGAGATGGAGATGAACAGGAAAAAGACAAGCAACATGGAAATTAGTGAATAAATATGAGACTGCAAAGCATGAATCACATTTGTGAAATACAGCTGTATAAGAAAACGTGTAAAGAGTGGACTTTTATTGAGTTTGTTAAACTTGTGGGGAACTGAAAGGCATTTGCCTCATTTCATGTCAACAGTGTTTGAAAGGGCACTGAGGGAAGAGGAAGAAACAGGAAAAATATAACTGTACACAAAACGCACATTATGTCTATGAAACTTTTCATGTTATGAGTTGCATGTTTTATAGTAAATGATTTCAGTTGTTCTTGTACCTGGTAAAGATACTAAAGTAAACTGATGCCTTTTTTCTCTTTCTTTCTTCGTTGATTGATATAAAGAAATGTATGCATTACAGTGCAAAAAGAGAAAAGGGCTAGACAAAAGCATGTTTAAGTTAATAGGCTGTAATCTTGGGTTGTAGAGGATAGGGTACAAAAGTACACAGATCATAATATATGTAGAGCTGATATGTTTTCTTTTATGTTTGTATAGGTGAATCTCTGAATTATGACCCTTGACTTATTCTAGTAAGTTTTAAATGGAAACAGGTAAATAGAAGAACATTGACTACAATGAAACATTTTCCTTTATCAAGTAAATGTTTTGGAGACTACATTGTTTTTCTCTTATATTTTCATGGACACAAGATGATAGTTTGGCAATAAAATGCCACAACACTAAAGTTAATATTTTCTGAAAGCATGCAAGTTGTTTTTCACATCTGGGAGGGGAATAAAGATAGAAAAAAGAACAGACATCAAAAAGTGTAAGTAGTAGTACAGAATTAAAATGCATCTTAGCATGGATAACCTTATTTTCAGATTAATTAAAACCTCTGTTTTCAGCTATCTATTTAGGACAAAACTTCATTATTTGAAGAGGTACACAGTTTTCTCTATTTGTATTAAATTAACAGGTTATTGGAGTATTTTGGGGTGTTTTTTTGTTTGTTTGAGGGTTTTCATTAAAACAAAAGTATTGTAACATGTGGCATAGATTCCAATGTTGATGATAAGAAAAAGCTATATAAAGCATTAACCTGACTAATATCAGTGGGTGCCATGTATTGCAAGCGCTGAAAATAGATATGTAAAAAAGCTGTCATATATAGTGTCATTCTTTTTATGTGCATTAAGAAGACATTGAGGCATGGATGTCCATTTAAGTGTTTTATTAGGTACATACACATCAGGATGGATAGCAAGAACATTGAACTTAAACTATTTAACTAACTGACTGACTAGTAACATTGTATGCTTACACTCTGACTGCTAACTCAAAATGGCACTCACTCTCGCATGTGTGTAGTGGATATATGCACATGCCTGCTGACTGAGAAGCTTCTTAAAGGAGTGCACACATACCGATCTACACATAGTAAGTGGGAATAATGACTGTGTATCATAATGGTAACACTTTCCATATTAGCTTGGAATGTGAATGGTCTCACAGAAGTAGAAAAAAAGGAAAGACTATTTAATTATATTAAGAAATACAGAGTGCAAATACTATTGCTACAGGAGACATATTTGGAAAAAATGAGCATGTGAATTTGATAAAGAAAGAATTTCAGGATGGATATTCAGCACAGTATCAGGGACAAAGGGAAAGAGGATTACTGATATTAAATGCTAGTGGAGCTCTGATAGTGATGAAAGAGGGTAAAAGTACTAATGGTAGATTTGTCGTAGGAAGAGGCTACTATTAAAAGATGAAGATTACAGCCGCATGTAATTATGTTTCACCAAAAACTGCTATTATGGAGCTTAAAAATTGGGGTTTCAGCAGGGAATATTAATTATAGGTGGGGACTGGAGTATGATTTGCAACAATGAGGCTGTGTCTGTTGGTTCTAGTAGGGAAAATATAACAAAAGAGATTTATGACACTATTTAGTATGAAAGATGTGAATTCAGTAGTAGGATCTCATGAGATGTTTTGCATATTATTCGCCAAGTTACAATAACTGAGTAGACTAGAAATAAATTGTATTTCATTGGAATGTGTGAAGTTAATTAACTTTGACACACATCCAATAACTATTTCAGATCATGTGCTAATAATTACTAAGATAAAAATACAAGATAATGAAGTAAAGATAGGACACTTGTGCTTCCCCACCTACCTGTTGAAAAAAGGATTTTAAGGAATGAGTAGTGGAAATTATTTGGGAGTTATTAGGGAAGACCGATACTCCACAAGTTATAGCTAGTGAGTGGGATACAATGAAAGTGGAGTTTAAACATATGGTAGAAATAAAATAAAAAGATATATAGTTAAGAAGTAAAATTATTTAGGGGTCTGACAAAGTACAGAATAAAGGGAATCTCACAGAACTAGAAGAGGTGCAATTGCAGAATGCTATAGAAAAAAATAAGTGAGTACCTGGATAATATGCAAGAGTTTAGAAAGATTGCTGTTAATCAACTGTTTGTTTTGATAATGACTCCAGCGCAGAAATCTTTTGGCACAACAACTTAAGCACAGGAAAGTAAAAAGGGTTGCTGCCAAACTTAGGATGTCTATAACAAGAAAAATAACCAAAAATCCTATAGAGGTGTTAGAGATATTTTGGACATTTTATCAATATTTGTATAAAGCAGAGAAGTGGAGAATTCAAGAAAAGGCACAGATGGATATATTTATGGAAGACTTAAATGTGACAGGTTAGAGTTAGGTGAGGCTCAACAATTAACAGTTAAGACAGAGAAAGATGAGATAAAAATGGTGATGTATAACCAATCTGCAGAAATGTCTCCAGGAATAGATGCTATTCTAGTGAATGTTTGAAAGCTAAGAGAGACAAAAGTAATAAAGATCTGGTAGGTTTTGTTTAACAGTATTTTACAAGGAGAGGAAGCACACCAACATCCTAAAAAAATGCTGTGGTGGCTGTAATAACTAAAGACAGTAAAGACCTATCAGCTCCAGCTTCAAATAGCCCAATTTCAATTTTAAACCATAAATATAAAGGGTTTATGTCTACAATGGATAAAAGAATGTCAAAGGTCTTCCCAAAAATTGATAGATATAGATCAGTTTGGTTTTGTGGAGGGGAGGCAAACATTTGACAACATTAACAGAACAATGATGATCCAGAGGGAAGCAGAATGAAAGACAATACTGCTGTTGTTGTTGGGTCTTGATGCAAAGAAAGCATTTGATAGATTACACTGGGAATTTATGAGAAAGGCACTGGAAGCATTTGCATTTCCTAATATAATAATACTGTTAATCAGGAGAAAATATGAGGGATCAGAGGCAAAAATCAAAGTGGAAGGGTTCCTCTCTGATAAATTGTGTCTGAACAGTGAACCAAGCAGGAGTGTTTTCTTTCCCCTTTGCTATTGCATTATATTTAGAACCATTGGCAAAGAAAATAAGAGACTCAGAAATTCAAGGATATGATTGGTATGGTATTCAACAAAACTTGATTTTATTTGAAGATTGTATTATTTTGCATGTGAAAAATCCAGAAAAGGACAGCTCAGTGTTATGGAACATACTTTGTTTTTTTTTGTTTTATTTGGGGGGGCTATAAAATGAATGAAGATAAAACAAAATCTATAGATGTAAACTATGTACCCACACATGAATTGGTTCAGCAAAACTCATAGTCATGGGGACATGATAAAACAAAGTATTTAGGAGTATGGGTTAAAATAGGATTTTGTTATGGCAGCTAAGGATATATGGGAATAGACTAAACAAAAGATAATACAAAAACTAAGAAACTTGAAGCTCTTGCCTATGGACATGGATAGCAAGATACATGCAGTAAAAATGTTTTCAGTCCTTTAAGTTTTATACACAGGTCCGGCATATTTGTATCAACCAGAGGAGAAGTTGTGGATAGTATTAGAGTTAAAGGATTTTATCTGGGAGGAGAGCAGGCCAGGAGTCAACTGGGATTAGCTGCTCCTTCCAGTAGAGCAAAGAGATTTAATATTATCTGATTCGAAGGGATATTCTACAGCTATATGGTTAAGGCACACAATTCAAAGTGGAAAGGGATGAAGATGAAACAGAGGGGTAATTCAAGAAATAGGAACGAGTTGTATTTTGGATGCTTGGATCCTTAAGGAGAATAACAGCTGTCATACAGAATATTATATAAAGCAGTAGAAAGTGTACTAAGAACTAAGCCAACACAGTAATAGTGAAAAGAGATTCTGCTGATAGGGGTGGCTACAATTAGGAGTATAAACAATAGGCAAGAGAGAACTGGAATTTACTGAAGGAAGAAGGCAAATGAATCAAGGTACTGGGAACAAATAATTAGAGAGGGAAAGGTAATCGAATGGGAAAAGCCAAGAAGATACTGGGACTGTAGGCTACAGATTGCCTTAGAAGTCAGGGACTGATATCAGAGTATAGGCAAAGACAAAGTAATAGGGGAATCCTAAATGAAAGACCTGCATTGGTTGAGTTTTTAGTTGAATCTAGAAAAGAAGCTGCTGTTAAAAAACGGATAATTAGTAGGGCATGTAAAATACTGCACAATAACTATAAGAATGAATCAGAGGAGGTCAGAAAACATTGGAAAGAGAGATTATAGATAAGCAAGTCACAAAGAAACAATGGGAGGACAGACATATAGCTCCCAAATAAGCAACAAAATCTAGAAGATGTACGATTTCTGCCTGGAAGTGTCTGTATAGATATGTTTATACCCCAAGCATACTCCAAAGAGTTTTTTTCCAGGTAGATGGCAAATGTTGGAGGTGTAATGGGGAAGAAAGAGATACCTGGGAGCATATGTTCTCAGAGTATAATGAGTTGGCAGACTTTAAAAATTTCCTATAGAGTACTCTGTCAGGAATACATCACGAGCAAATGAGTGTAACTAAGGAAGTTATTTTTTTTTTTTAGCTGGGATACAGGATCTGAATTGCCTGGACATAATAAGGCCTTGTTAACTTTAATTCTGGTGGCTGCCAAAAAAGCATTTACTAGAAAACGGAAATCAAAGTGTAAACCAACCATACTTGAACCAGTGAATATTGTAACAGAGATAAAAGAACAGGAAGTGGGATCTTTAAGAAAGGGTAGGAGTAAATTACCTAGAAAAAAATGGAAATTGTGGAAAAATACATGCAGAAAAATGTTTTGTAGGAGGAAGGAGGTTTAAGAGAATGTAAAAATTGAACAGTTTATATAATGTTGGTTTGATTATGTTCTATAAAACAGCATATGTGATGTATACTGTTTGCAAATGTGAACTTGTTAATATAGTGTCATTACTTTCATATAAATGTAAGTTTGCCTGTATCACAACTGATAATTAATAAATGCATTTTAAAAAGAGCATTAAAATATGTTTGTGGATGTCACACCGGGAAAACTATAGTATCTTTATAGGATCATAGGGGATTACTAGGCTAACGGCTCTGGGGCCCTTACAAGCCAAACCAAGAGTTTATCCCCAAAAAAGAAACTTCAGTCAGCACCTGTCACCCCCTGTCAATGATGGACACAGGTGGAACCCCTGGGACAAATTTGTGGTTTCCCATCCACTCATCGAGATTGCTCTTTAAGAGGGTCAGCGAGGTACTCTTTTGACAAGTAGGGGAAGTCTGTTCCAGAGACAGGGCAGCCTCTGGGAGATAAACCCGCCTCTCCAGCAGGTTGATATTGCATATTAACTTTTAGGCCTTTCGAGCAGGTAATGCGCAAGGATTTAGACTTACAGATTTGGAGCATCTCTAGTAGGGCATGGTCCGATATTATTGTTTTTTTTCTGTAGGGTTAGGGTTTGAGTTTTGCATGTGGGTGTGTCTAAATGTGTTTGTGACACTTTTGTAGCCTTTAGAAACTGCAGTTTCTATGAGTACTAGTTTTCAATTAGTTAAGAAGAATTAAATGAACTGATTAACTAATACTGGTTAATTACCTAACTAATTAACTACTGCTCACTGACTACTTAAGGGCATGCGCTCAATGTTGTATTTATCTGAAGAAGTCACAGTATTCACTGTGACAAAAAGCGCTTCATTTTGGATTAAACTGCTTGTTTTTATGTTTTCCGTTTGGTGCCTTCCTTTCTGCAACCAGTTTTCAGTTTTGTGTTCTTTTATCAGCTTGTGTCTTTAGTATCTCTAGTAGGGCATGGTCCGATATTGCCTTGTAGGCGAGACATAGATCACCTCTGAGAAATCTGTACGATACCAAATAGAGTGATAGCGATTTGAGCCTGTCCGCATAGGACAGGTGTTGGAGGCCATGGATTCACTTTGTGAAGTATTTCTGTGGTCTTTCCATTTGGTGCAGGTGTTTGGACAGATACATATCAAATGGGGCATTATACTCAATTATTGGTGTAATGAGAGAGTACAGAAAGGTAATAACCTCCTTTTTTTCTGGATGCAATCCCTTTAGTTATAAGATGAACCAAGTAAAAGGCTTTTCTGACCACTGATGCTACATGATGGTCAAATGTGACATTGTTGTCAACCTGAGTACCCAGGTCTCTCACTACAGGTTGTGTGCTTAGGGGGTTGCCATTGATGTGGTAATCAGTAGGGGCTGTGTTTTTGCTGAATGGTATGATAATGCATTTTTTTGCGTTTAAGGCCATGACTTTGGCACCAGTCATTTGTTGCTGTGAGACCTTCTTGCAGTATGTTAAAATCACTTTTGGGCTGGTTTATGATGGAATATATTATCACATAGAATTAAAAAACTGGATTCTTTATCTTCTTTTAAGAAAAGTGTAGATGACTGGTCAGGATACAAGGTGTTTGATTCCTTACTTTTGGGTAGCAAACTCTTTGAAGGCTTTTCTAAGCTCTGAGTTTGATACCAATAGAACACAGAACACTGAATACTCCAAAGCCAACCTTATACTCCTATATCAGGGCCTTAAGAATTTTAAAATGAAATTGTAGCTTGCTGAGCTAACCTTATATCTAAAGCCACCATTTGCAACTGGTTTTTAGACATCTCAATCAATCCATAGCTAAATCCGTACCTATTAGGCATAAGCATAATGGGAAATTGATAGGTAAAACCCTACAGTGAACTACAAGATAAGTAAACTTTATAACAGGAGGAGAAAATGATATGGTTTGTATAAATTTTCCATTAGTCAGAAGAAAGTGTATAAGCAGGTCTGCATGTATTTTAAACAAATCATTGGAAAGGGTAAGGTGATTATGAATTGAAGGTGGCTAACTCTTTCAAGGATAATTACAAGGCTTTTTTAAAACTATATTAGAGTATTATCTCATGTTCCCTCTTTCTGGAAAAAGTCACACATTATTCCCCTACACAAAGGAGGACATTCAACAGACATGAATAATTTTAGACCTATAGCAATCTTATCTCCCCTCACTAAAATACTTAAAAAATGTATTCAAAAACAATTGCTAGACTATCTCCAGCAGGAAGAACTCCTATCCCCTACTTAACATGGCTTCTGTCCTTCCCATAGTACTAGTGCTATCCTTCTAAATTAATTCATACCTCTCGACCATACTGAATTCCTCAGTATTTACCAGTTTTGAAGTCAAAATAATAGTGTGCCATGAATTCCCAAATGGCCATTTAATTCCTGAATTTCCCAAAGTTTTTTCGAATTTTTTTTTTTTTTGGCGAATTTTTGCTGATGTCATCATGTGCAGGAGCATGCGCGATGACATCAGCTTCATGAGCAGACTGCCAGCCTGTTGAAATTTAGCTGAGGGCTCCAGGGGGTTTGTACTGTACTGTCTGTTTGTGTTTATCTTTTTCTGTATGGCAACATGGTTGCAGCAGCATCAGAGTCAACGAATGGAGCAGTGGAGGTCTGTTTTAAATTAATTAGAGCACGGCAAGCTGCTCATTACTATTTAAGTGCAGACAGTGACTGTAGTCATAGAGACTGTTACTTACCAACCAAGCAATATGCATCAACAGCAACAGCAACCAAAGGAAAGCCAAGGTGAATATTTAGGGCACTGTAAACTTCTGTATTTTACTGTGCATTTTCTGTTCCCTTGAAAATTTCACAAGCGGTTTTCAAAAACAAAAAAAGTGTTATGTTCTGCTTTTAGTAAAACTTCTAATGTGATTGTGCTCCTGTTAGTGCACTTTTTTCCATTTCAAAACATAGTTGCACATCAGCTGTTGTCTTCTGCACTCTGCAAGTAAACTTTTCTTTTTTTTTTTTTTTTTTTTAGTTTTTCGTTTGTCACATAAAATGGTACTAGGACTGTGTGTCGGAGGCGGGGTTGGGTTTATTGTTGATGTGATTTAAGCTAAGCAAATTGGAAGATGAAACTCCGTTTCACTGTATCAAGTCAAGTAAATGCATTTCTAGGTATTTATTTATTTCCCAGCAACTGGATTCCAAATTATGGGGGTCTGAAATGTAAATTATAATTTGGTAAAGCAACAGTGTTTTTGAGAGTGTATAAGTGCACTAATAGTAAGAGAAAGTGCTTCTGGTTCTCCTCCCTGACAGTAAAAACTGTTTTCAGAAAGTGGGTTTTATGAGTTTACAATTTGACTTGTTGTGGAAAATGAATATATGAACACATTTAAATAGTTGTCTTGGTTGTAGGAATGTAATTTGTTTTGAATTTATGAGTGGAAAGCACATTAAAGAATGGGGCGCAAATAATGTGAGCAGCCATTTTTCAAAATACTTCTGAAGTTATTAACATTAAATAGCACAGCAGGGGTCCAGAAGGAGGAGCAATTTGTGTTGTGCAGGTCTTTAAATAGGGGATATATTGTAGTTACTTGTAAGAATTATTTGTTGCATAATGTTTAGTCAACTGATTGATATATTATGCACCATGAATCGATAACCCTAAGATTTTATTATTACAAACTAGGTGGTGCATGAATAAAGAAAAGCAAAAAAAGCAGTCGTTGGACCTGTCTTCTCTTCTGCAGAGAAGAAATTATGAGAAAATTTATCTTGACCAGTTCTTCTCCTGGTTCCTCCAGGTAAAAGGAAAAAAAATGAAAATGGCAATGCTTCTAGCTAGGGTTGTGTGTGTGTGCGTGTGTGCATGTGTGCATGTGTGCGTGTGTGTGTGTGCATGTGTGTGCACGTGTGTGCATGTCTGTGTGTGTGCGTGTGTGCGTGTGTGTGTGTGTGTGTGTGTGTGTGTGTGTGTGTGTGTGTGTGTGTGTGTGTGTGTGTGCAGTTATTACACTTTTGTGATAGGTGACTGTTTTATAAAAAAAACCCTCCGCATTTTCATTGTCATCCTGAAAGTTCTGTTTTGCATTAAGCACGTAGCACTGCTCTGTTTTTAGTTAAGTATGTGGGGGGGGGGTCTGGTAAAATGTTTCATTCTGGTGCTTGTGCATACTGGAAGCTACTGAAGGGAGTGGATTGCTGGTGGAAATGTTTCATTTTGTTGCTTGTGCGTATTTGAACAAACTACTAGAGCTTTTGGTTTGTTGAAAAGTTAATGAGACAGAGTGTCAGTGTGACAACCAAGTAAGAGGTATAGAAACCAACAAGTGTTTTGATTTGTTCTTACCATGGTAAATGCCACAGTTTTATGGGAAGGGGATGTGAATTGTGAAATATCAATATATAATTACTATAAAACTGTAAACTATGGCCCATCTTTGTTAAGAGTTGGATTAATTGAATGCTAAACAGTATTAGAAGTGAAGAAGTCCTGATGGGATGTCTTGCACCGCCTATTGATCCTTTTAACAATGGGGATTTTCAAGCTGCTACCACTGCCAGTGTAAGTCATGTGGATGCTTTTCAGCAACTAGAAAAAGCTTTAACCAAATTAAAACAGTTACAGTGGGACAACATATTTTTTGAAAACAGTTTAAGGACCTCCAGATTGCCTAAGGGTTTAAGAGTCAACAAATTACCTATAGGCAATGACTTCCCCAAAGACATTCTTGACAAGTGGATAGAAATCAATCAGAATACAGGTTTTCACTATATGGAACTTCTTGTTGCCTACAATAAAGGCAACATGTCCAGCCTTAATGACAAAATTCATGCCGATTTTGATAGATTGAAAGAAAGCACATCAGTTGATAACTTTGAATCAAAACTCAACTCCACAAATGAAAAACTGATAAAATACACTGAACGGAAACAATAAAAGCCGGCAACTAATGAAAAATTCAAATAAAACTGTTTAATTGTGAGCGCTTTCTGTTAGGAAATACCTAGCCTTCATCAGACAAAACAGTTACAATAAGCAAGCAGGTTCATTTTATACTTAATTAGGCATTATTAATTAAACAGCCCAATTAAAGATATTAAAAGCCACATATCATTAGTAGGCAATAGTAAACAACCGAGCACAGCAAGATGTTATTCCAATAAAAACTCATAATCAAGAATACCTTGTTCCAGTAAAAGCAGTAAAATGTATAACATTATATTTGTTTGTTGTTTAATGTTTTATATATATATATATAAAGACTTCCGTATTTAGATCTAAATATACTTGTATTTAATATAGAGCCGTGAGACATAACACTAGTATACATGAGGATGACTGTATCAATTTGTTAAAAGATTGCGATATTAGAGTCATGAGACCGGACAAAGGGGGGCGGTCTTGTCTTCATGGACCATAATGTCTATGTGGCTAAAATGTGTAAACATCTTGATACTGTGGTATATGCATGTGTTTCATTGAACGAAGTCAATGGAGCATATAATAAGATTAGAGCAACTTTGGAAGATCTTTTTTTAGAAGGCTCCATTGACATTGATTTGTATCACTATTTATCCATGTTAGCACCTATCACTCCAGCGTTATTTGGCACCCCAAAAATTCATAAATCTTTGATTGACCCACCTTTTAGACCAATAGTTGATGGTCGTGGGTCAATTACATATGGGTGTGCCAAATACATATATAGCCTTTTAAAACCATACTTAGAAAGTGAACCACAGATTTGTAAGGACTCGTGGGGCTTTTTGAAGAATATTAGTCAGCTTGAATTCCAGCCTAATGGATGTTTCCTTACAATAGACATTAAAGATTTATATACAGTCATTCCTCAGACAACTGGTATTGAGTGGATTAGAGAATTTTTACTTATGAAAAAAGTTGAGGGTAACACCATCAACTTAATTGAGACACTTTTGGAAGTAGTACTGACTAACAATTTTATGACATTTGAGGGTAAATTCTATTTACAAAAGTCCGGGGTTGCTATGGGCTCCCCTTGTGGTGGAAGTTTTGCTAATGCCATAATGGTATTCTGGGAGCGTAATTTATTATTTAAGGACCCATTATTTTAGAACAATGTCTCCTGGTATACAAGATACCAGGATGACATGTTCTGTATCTGGATAGGAGACATTTCCCAGATAGCAATGTTTATTAATAACATCTCTAAGACCACCAGTTTTTTAGAATTTACTTATGCTATAGGGGAGACGTCCATTAGCTTCCTTGACATACTCCTTACCAAAGACAGTCCCAATTCTCGATATAAAAGTAACATCTATAGAAAATCAACATATTCAAATTCTTTCCTTCATTTTTCAAGCAATCACCCCTACCATCAGAAAAGGGCAGTAGTTAAGGGGCAAATGGTTAGGGCTGCCCGTATGATTACGGACGATACTGACTTTAATCTTGAATGCAATTTATTAGAAACGATGTTTCTAAATAGAGGTTATCCTTCTCATTTAGTAGTGGCCATTAAAAATGAGGTCATTCATAAAAGAACTATTGGGTTTTTTACTCCGTTATTGTCAAGGCAGGAAACATCATTGAATGGGAATTTGACAGATAATTCAAGTCCTCAAATAAATGAAGTTTTGATACAAGAACTTGGCTTAGTGGAGCAAAACATAATATATCACGCTAGTTTTCTTTGTACTTATTCTTCGGATTATGCCCTCATTAGAGAAGTGTTATATAAAAATTGGACTATCATTAAAGGGAATGAAATGTTGGTAAATGCCTTGGGGCTTAAACCAAAAATAACTTATAGGAGAGGGCAAAAGTTAAAGTCCCTTTTGGAAAAGAAAAATATTTTACGTCAAAATAAAAATGGAATGTTTAAATGTGGGGCGTGTCCCCAATGTAAACATATAATTGTTGGTAACCAATTAAGTATTAATAATAAAATGTATAAGTTGAACTTTAAATATAATTGTGAAACTATAGCGGTTACATATGTGGCATTGTGTAATGAATGCAATGCATTCTACATCGGGAAGACGGAAAGGAAACTGAAACAACGGATATACGAACATTATTATGCCATTAGTAAAAACGATATTAATAATGCACTTGCTAAGCATGTTATGAACTACCCCAGTCACAGGTCCAAATTTGCCATTTTGCAACAAAGAACACCAGGCATTAGAGGGGGACCGTGGCAAGTACAATTGGAGATCGATGAGCTAAAGTGGCAAATAAGAACAGGGGCTCACACCTTTCCGGGCTTGAATGAGAATGTATCTATTAAATGCATTCTGAAATTATTGTCCTTTAAAAGATAATACTTATGTATTGGTTTAGAATTCATCTTATCTGTTATTTGCGAAGTTGGGATACAAAGGTTAATTTTAGCAGGGTTATACTTGAATAAATGTTAGGATTCACAAATACCAGCTTGTAAATGTATAAGTACATATAAGTATAATTATAGTATGTTAAAATTAGTCTGTAAAAAACAGGTTAAAGATGTATTACATCCAAGAGACATTAATGTCACTTTTCTAGCTTTACATATATTAAGTTTCCATTAGGAACATTAACATTTATAGGGCAAATTTTATGTTAGGGAATATTGTTTGATTTTTATGCCTATGGTGTCTTGATATGATCAAGTATGGGGCTGGTTGTACAACTTAATGTTAGGCATTTAGAAAGGTTGTTTTAAATACAAGTATATTTAGATCTAAATACGGAAGTCTTTATATATATATATATATATATATATATATATATACATACATAAATAACATTAAACAACAAACAAATATAATGTTATACATTTTACTGCTTTTACTGGAACAAGGTATTCTTGATTATGAGTTTTTATTGGAATAACATCTTGCTGTGCTCGGTTGTTTACTACTGCCTACTGATGATATGTGGCTTTAAATATCTTTAATTGGGCTGTTTAATTAATAATGTCTAATTAAGTATAAAATGAACCTGCTTGCTTATTGTAACTGTTTTGTCTGATGAAGGCTAGGTATTTCCTAGCCGAAAGCGCTCACAATTAAACAGTTTTATTTGAATTTTTCATTAGTTGCCAGCTTTTATTGTTTCTGTTCAGTGTATTTTATCAACTTTGAATCACAAATGTGTTTGATTCAGGATCGTTTAATCAAATTGAATGATGTGCTCTTAAAAAGAAAAACCAAAACGTTTGAAAGGGATTGTCAAAATTATGAAGTGGGAGTGGCCTCAGCTTACAGTGTTTCATTATAGGAACAAGAAATGGGTTAAGCAGAAACAGGAAGTGAAGTAAGCAACAGCAATGAGGCAAATGCACCAAGACAATCGGAGTATTTGTCACAGAAGCAAAGGTTTCAAGGGAAACGAAAACGGATATTATTTCAACAAATCAGTCCACTATGACTCCTTCTTCTTGTTGTACAGCTTCCACATCGACCAACATCAATAATGAATATTTTAACAGACAGGCTCAATCAGAGTAACAAAGATGCATGATGTCACAGCCTGTTTTTGTTTATCAGCAAAAGACTTGGGCTCAAGTAACGTCTACAGGCAAAAATGGACACCACAATAAAGGGCAGCAGTCAAAAAACTGGAAAAGGAACAATTGCAGTTGAAAGACTTAGGTACTGTAAGTTTTAAAATAGTTAATTTATCTAAGCATATTTTATCTCCAGTTGAATGCCTGATGCTAAGCAAGGGATGGAATTTTGTGCCATCTAATCGGGCTAATAAAATGGACATTATTAACAGTCTGAGAGATTGTCAGATAACTTAATTTAAAATTTTTGTTCAAAATGATGTTCTTAAGAATGAAAGATTTTATAAGCCAAGTACTTACAACCCACCTTTAAAAAAAGAATTAGAAATGTTCTTAAAGACTTGTGAATTGCAAATTTTAGAAGTGTTGGAAAGCAAGTCACACTTTAAATATTATGTCTCACAGAGAAAGGGAAGATTTTACAATTTAATTAACAACAAACAGTTACTAGTATTTAAAACAGACAAAGTGGGAGCATTGGTTATTTTAGATAGAAATTTGTATGAACAAAAAATTATTGAATTGTTGTCAGACAGAATTTATTATGAAAAAATTTCCTTTAAAGAAATTAAGAAATGTTATTCGTTTATTAACTCGATGACTGAAGAATGGTTTTTCACAGGCAGAATAACAAATGCCCTAAGGAAATATTGTAAGACAGATAATCCTAAAGTTAGTTGAATCTTTGGAATACCAAAGATTCATAAGGACCTAAATAACCCCCCTCTAAGGCCTATCGCAGTGGCAATTTATGTGGACAAACATCTACAGAAAGCAGTGGTGAAAACCACGACATACAGAAAGGATACTTTTGATTTTATAAATAAGTTTAAAGATGTTAGAATTCTAGATAGTGATTTGTTAGTCACTTTGGACATCAAGTCCCTATATACAGTCATACATAACAATGAGGGAATGGAAACTGTAAGGCTAGAGCTATTAAGGTCCAAAATGTATTCTACTGACACTGTTTCACTTTTAATGAAATCTTTAGATGCTATTTTGAGTTACAACGTTTTTAGTTTTAATAATTATTTTTCGACAGATTAATGGAGTAGTAATGGGGCATCAGTGGCCCCAAGCTATGCAAATCTGTTTATGAATGGGTGGGAAGCCATTAATATTTTGAGCATTGATTGCATGAATAGTATAATTGCAATGTTTCATTTTATTGATGATGTGTTTCTGGTTTGGAGGGTGACTGAGACCTCTTTAGAGGATTTTATAACATACATAACCAATGCCTGCAGCTACTTAGAATTAACTTGCCATTTTAGCTCTATTTCTATTAATGTTTTTGATGTAAGTCTCTTTAAATCAGGGGACAGGTTGATAACAAAAATTTACAAGAAAGAAGTGCATAATAATTCTTATTTGCATTATAGCAGTATGCACTCTTACAAGACCAAAGAAAATATAGTGAAAGGTCAACTGTTGAGAGTCAGTGATGTAACAGTTTAGACCTGAAGATTTTGCAGTTGAAAGCAGTCATTTATGCGAGAAGCTATACAGTAGAGGTTATCCAAAAAACTAATTTCTACAGCTATGTCTACAGTTATGGCTCAAAGAAATGGGGCTGTTCCTAGAATTACTAATGCACAAACTAATGAAAACACAGTAAGAATGCCTGTTGCCAACAGTTTTGATTCTAGTGCTATAAAAGACATAATAACTAAAAACTGGAAATTATTTGGAGGCAATCAAGACATTCTAAATATAATAGAGGACAAACCATTGTTTACCCTAAAAGGGGCCAAAAGCTTTAAAAACTTTTTTCAGGAAAAGCTAAATGTGCCCAGGGTTAGGACAGATAAAAGGGGAATGCTCAAGTGTTACAATTGTAATATGTGCAATTATTTGTACACTGATGAAATATTTATGGTAATTAATAATGTCAAAATTAACATAAATGAAATTTTCACTTGCAAATCTAAGTTTGTAATATAGCAAAAAGGATTTTGAAAGAACTTTATGCAGATTACACTAGTGTCATAAGTTGTAAACGCAGCTCACTATGTCGAGTACACAGTACCTTGAGTTGTAAGTAATTCACAAGAAGTTAGTCACGTAATATATATGATACCGACAGAAAAAAGCTGTCAGTGGTAAGTGATATATCCAGATACACACAGCTATTCAGCTCGAATGTTCGCTATTGTAAATACAATTAGCAGTATACAGTACCTTGGGTTGTGGGAAATTCACAGAAAAAAATCGGTCGCGTAGTAAAAAGTTACCGACAGGTCCAACTGTCAGTATTTAACCATATATCCAAGAATTTCACATCCAGCTTTTCAGCTCAAGAATCCACTTTCAAAAGTACTGTTTTACGTTAAACACGGTACCAGTATTAACTTGCAATTCAAACTGATATTCCCGCCAAACAATGCTTGTACTGTACAGTTTAAATCATCAAGCGTAAGGCGGGTAAAACACTTTATTTAAACAAACAAGGCAAGCGCTTTCAACTAGGTCTTCATCAGGCCAAACAGTTTTACTTACAATTAGCTTCCTTATATAAGTACTGCAATAGTGATGTCATTTCCTGATGTGAACTTTTTTTAAAAACATACTTAATTTATAAATACAATTAAAATACAATTAAACTGAACTAATCCACATATTTCTTCATCCGTTATACAATACAGATGTAATTTGCGTATGCTATAGTTATATCAGTTTTTTGGCTTCAAATCATAATTTGCCACATTTTGTATCAGAGCTATCATTCAGATTGTAGATATGTAACATATACAATGTATATTACGATGCACAAACTTTCTACTATATTATAAACCTATTACTTTATAAGGACTTTATTTGGTAAAATGTCCGTAACTCAACAAGCATATGCATTTCGGCATATATGTGTGTGCGCAACTAATGTCTTCATTGACAATATTTAAAAATGTATGTATTACAATATTTAACGCCAAATCTCTTATATTTAGTGCCACATCTCTTATATTTAGATATATTTAATACTTGATACAAAGTTAATATTAAGAGTTGGCTGTACAGCCTATCAACTATTCGCTGCTTTAAAATAGATAAAAATGAGTAAAAATGAATATTCCTAACTTTAAACTGAATAAGACTTATTACCATAGAACAGTTAATAAACGGTGCATATGTATGTATGTAAATAATGCAGTTAACAGAACAACTTAGAGGAACTAACTATTGAAACATAACACATTAACATGTGCTTGTATATGTGAAGTTAATAGTATAGTATGTATTTAGCCGATTTTCAGTACCACAATACTTATTCACAAGGCTCTTATTTAGCTTGTACGTGGTATTAAACTGTATAAATAAAATATATAAGAAATATATAAGTATATAAAAAATTCTATATATAAAAATACCTCAAAATATACTGAATTAGATAAATCATAAAAATTTCATATTATAAGCTAGTTGTGTATATAAAAATTATATATGTAATATGGTTATTAATGCATAACTAGAGTTTCATATTATAAACTAGTTGTGTATATAAAAATATATATATAATATGGTTATTAATGCATAACTAGAATCTTATGCAGCAATGCAATTAAAAACTCAATTAAAAGTCATGTAAGCATAATACATAAAACAGGATAACAAACATAAAGAGGGTGAATGTGCCTTAATTTATATAGACAATATAATATAGTAAAATGAAATACTTCTATACATGCAAAGACCAACTTACATTAATATATATTTTTAATTATAAATATGTAATTAGATAAATAGATAGATAAGGTTTATAAAAATTATACATAAATATATATTTGCATACGTGTATGTTGTATATATACACACACTCACACATAATCATAATCGCATATGTGCATATATGAATCTGCATTATGTTAAGAATATGTTTTTTATATTAGCAGTTAGTAATATATACTGTTCGCAAAGGCAGACATATAATATTGACAAGGTCATGACTATATTAAACTATATGAATTTTAATGCCAAGCTATTATTTAATAGATGTCCATTACAAAGAACTAACTCATAGTTCAATAGAATAAATTTCAAATTTAATATATAAAAAGTATAAAAAATATATAAACTATATAAAATAGATGAGACTACTATTGAAATGTCTCTACATCTTATTATGAATAATAAATCCAAATTCTATAAACTATGAAATAGTCATACTAAAGTATGGGTCTAAGTGAAAGGGTTATCTCTTTAGCTTTTTAGCTTTTAAAGCAGGTTTAATAGAAACCCTGTCATTCAGGCCCGGGATACGATCCGCCCTCAACCTGATAATCCACTTTGCTTCTTTTTGCTCTGTTTTAATGAACACATCTCCTCCTCTGATATTTATAAGGTTGGTGTCAATCACTTGAAATATAAAACTGTGTTCAACTGAAGTACTACTTACATGTTTTGATAGGGCATTTTTCTGTGAGGATATCCTAATGTGATAGAGATGTTCTCTGATCCTATCCCTCAACCTGCGGTCTGTTTTGCCGACATAATATGCGGCACAGTAAGTACATGTGGCAAGATATATTACGTGCTCAGTGTCACATGTGGCTTTAGCAAAAAATGTAAACTTCTGTGAAGTTACCGGATGTTTGAAAGTGTTAGTAATCTTAATATAATCACAATATTTACATTTATTACATCTGCCGGTGCCACGTGATCAATACACTCATCTCTACCATTCACTCTGCCAGGTCCACATAACATCCTGTACATATTGAGCTTATTCTTGTAGGTGAAATGACGTGAATTTTCTATTAAAGCAGATATATTGGGATCAGTAAGCAGTATATCCCAATGTTTATTATATATGCTTCTAATTTCTTTCATGTCTTGTGTATAATACAATGGAATCCTGACCCTATTGTCTATATTATTTGAGGGAGTTGTACCTTCTACTACAATATTACTTTCTGAAAAATATGGTGAAGCTTTCTCCTTCCTTAGATTCTCAATGTCAGATATATTTGCATTGATCTCTTCTATTCCATATGACCGATTTAAGAATTTTTGTACCAATCCATCCATTTCTGTATGAAACCCTTGTTGGTCAGAGCTCATTCTGGATATCCTCATGGCTTGACCCTTAATAATATTATTAAATATATGATTGGGATGCATACTGCTACGATGTAAGTATGTGTTTCTATAACAATCTTTTCTATAAATGCCTGTATTTAGTAAACCATTAGGCAAGCTCTGCACAAATACATCCAGGTATGCAATACAGTCATAAGACTTAATCATGGTAAATTTGAAATACTCAGTTGTTGTGTTCATATCTTGATATAATTCTGTAAGTTTTGAATCTTCAGCTTTCCAAATGAGGAAGAGATTGTCTACAAAGCGTGTGTAGAACAAGACATTCTCTTTGAATTTACACATTTTAAACAAGTTTTCTATTTCCCAATCAGCCATAACAAGGTTGGCGTAGCTATTGGCACATGACGTGCCCATAGCCATGCCATCCTGTTGTACATATAGATGATTGTCAAAAGTAAACACATTATTGGAAAGAACTATTTCTATTAATTGGCAAATTACTTCTATTTTACTGTCTGTGTATGTGCCATCTCTCTTTAAGCACCTCGTGATACTTAATATCCCTTCATTATTTGGGATAATAGTAAAGAGAGACTGGACATCTAGAGTAACTAGAATATCTCCACCTTGCTTATAAGTTGTAAACGTATTCTCATATAATTGGGTCAAAAAGTGTTTGGTATCTTTCAATATATAATTAAATTTATTCACAATAGGTCTTAGGAGGTATTCCAGATACAAAGAAATAGGTTCCGTGATCCACCCCCGTCCAGCTACTATTGGTCTCATAGGGGGATCTGTTTCATGTTTGTGGATTTTCGGTATTCCTTGTATACAAGGGATGGTCGGATGTTTCACATGGAAGTATCTGTATAATTCTTCATTAATTTTTCCTTCACACAACATAGCTTGTAGTGTGCTTTCAACATTCATACATATATTATTCACTGTATGCCTAGTTATTTTTTGATAGAATTTTTTATCACTTAACATGGTATTCATACTAGCTACATATTTTTTCATATCCGTAATAACTGTAGGTCCACCCTTATCTGCTGGTCTAATCATAATATTTTTATCTTCTCTCAGTGTTCTTAACGCTCTTCTTTCTCTGGGTCTAAGGTTACCATGCCATTTTCTTTCCTTATTAATGTTTTCATTAATATGTAGATCCTGTTCAACTAATTTGGTGAATGCATCAGTGAGGGGATGTAATGTAGGAATATATGTAGAGGGTTTTTTAAATTTATGCCCATCACATACTGAATTTCCCAGGTCAAGTTTTAACTGTAGATTCTGTGTAAAGAATTTTAAATCCATCACATTATCTGAAATATCACTTCTATTTGAGGGAATAAAAGTGAGCCCCTTCTCTAAAACATAGATTTCTTCCTTAGTTAGGTCCCTACTAGAAATGTTCCATATCAGGGATTCTTGCCTCCCTGCCACATCTTCTTTAGAGTGGGGCCTACCTGATTGGACTCTGCTGTACGTTTCTTCTGATGTCCTCTGCTTATAGAGCGATTCCTTGTTCCTCCTCCTCTCCAATGATCCACTATGGGGAAAGGGGCAGTTCGATAATTATCAGAAGTCTCTATGTGTGCTGGGTTATCTGTATTGGTAATATTGGTTATATTGGGTTGATTAGTGTTATTAACATCTATATGCTCACATATGTCAACTCTTGTATTGGCGTCCTCATATACAGAGATGTCATGTATTGTTGCTACTGGAGACGCAAGATTTTCATTGTTGGCTTCACTATGTATTAGTGCTCTAGTTACTACTACATTTCTTTTCTCTGTTATCTGTTTATTTTTATTTTTAACTGCATCATGCCCATTCGTGTTAGTATCAGGCTTAGCAGCATCTACATCATTTGCCTTATTATTATTACTATAGTTGTCCCTATTATTTTTGCCTAGGTTATCAACCCTAGGCCAAGTAAGCACGTTCCCCCTCCTGAAATCTTCAGTATCTCTCTTAATTTTTTCTTGTTTTTGTACCAATAACTTGTTCTCATATACAAATACATTGTCTAATAGTTTTTCAATAAGTACATTCAAAATCTGATTAGGGTAAACATCATACATATGCAACTGTTGTTTATTAATACATTCCCTAAGGGAATTTTCAATTGGCAAAAAGTAGTTATTAAGTAATTCCATATATCTATAGCTTGTGCCCAAGTTAACCTGGTTGACACATGCGTAGCAAATCAGGGTAAACAGTACCTGTAGTGGGCATCTTCAATACCCGGAGGCCCCTAGGAACAATTCTGCATTTTATACACACTTCAAAATGCTGTCTCTGCAGTTGTAATCTTTTCAGTTTGAAAAAATCCATTTCCATCTCATGAAGGAGGGTTGTTAGACCCTGATATTCATTCTCCGAACAACCATCTGCCAATGAATTAACAGCAACTTCATAAGTTAGAAGTTGATTTGTTTCACCAGTAATTGCTTTTTCAAAACGACTTCTGCTTATACGCTGAACATCAGGTTTATATGGAAGTTCCACCATTCCATCATTAACACTAATATCTGCCATCTGTGGTGTTTGTAAAAAGTTATGAGTAAATATAAATCCATAAAAAGTTTTTGAACAATACACCACTAGTCCCTTCAAATATGAGTAGGTATAATATAGCAAAAAGGATTTTGAAAGGACTTTATGCAGATTACACTAGTGTCATAAGTTGTAAACGCAGCTCACTATGTCGAGTACACAGTACCTTGAGTTGTAAGTAATTCACAAGAAGTTAGTCACGTAATATATATGCTATCGACAGAAAAAAGCTGTCAGTGTTAAGTGATATATCCAGATACACACAGCTATTCAGCTCGAATGTCCGCTATTGTAAATACAATTAGTAGTATACAGTACCTTGGGTTGTGGGAAATTCACAGAAAAAAATCGGTCGCGTAGTAAAACATTACCGACAGGTCCAACTGTCAGTATTTAACCATATATCCAAGAATTTCACATCCAGCTTTTCAGCTCAAGAATCCACTTTCAAAAGTACTGTTTTACGTTAAACACAGTACCAATATTAACTTGCAATTCAAACTGATATTCCCACCAAACAATGCTTGTACTGTACAGTTTAAATCATCAAGCGTAGGGCGGGTAAAACACTTTATTTAAACAAACAAGGCAAGCGCTTTCAACTAGGTCTTCATCAGGCCAAACAGTTTTACTTACAATTAGCTTCCTTATATAAGTACTGCAATAGTGATGTCATTTCCTGATGTGAACTAAATACATACTATACTATTAACTTCACATATACAAGCACATGTTAATGTGTTATGTTTCAATAGTTAGTTCCTCTAAGTTGTTCTGTTAACTGCATTATTTATATACATACATATGCACCGTTTATTAACTGTTCTATGGTAATAAGTCTTATTCATTTTAAAGTTAGGAATATTCATTTTTACTCATTTTTATCTATTTTAAAGCAGCGAATAGTTGATAGGCTGTACAGCCAACTCTTAATATTAACTTTGTATCAAGTATTAAATATATCTAAATATAAGAGATGTGGCGCTAAATATAAGAGATTTGGCATTAAATATTGTAATACATACATTTTTAAATATTGTCAATGAAGACATTAGTTGCTCACACACATATATGCCGAAATGCATATGCTTGTTGAGTTACGGACATTTTACCAAATAAAGTCCTTATAAAGTAATAGGTTTATAATACAGTAGAAAGTTCGTGTATCGTAATATACATTGTATATGTTACATATCTACAATCTGAATGATAGCTCTGATACAAAATGTGGCAAATTACGATATGAAGCCAAAAAACTGATATAACTATAGCATACGCAAATTACATCTGTATTGTATAAAGGATGAAGAAATATGTGGATTAGTTCAGTTTAATTGTATTTTAATTGTATTTATAAATTAAGTATGTTTTTAAAAAAAGTTCACATCAGGAAATGACATCACTATTGCAGTACTTATATAAGGAAGCTAACTGTAAGTAAAACTGTTTGGCCTGATGAAGACCTAGTTGAAAGTGCTTGCCTTGTTTGTTTAAATAAAGTGTTTTACCCACCTTACGCTTGATGATTTAAACTGTACAGTACAAGCATTGTTTGGCGGGAATATCAGTTTGAATTGCAAGTTAATATTGGTACCGTGTTTAACGTAAAACAGTACTTTTGAAAGTGGATTCTTGAGCTGAAAAGCTGGATGTGAAATTCTTGGATATATGGTTAAATACTGACAGTTGGACCTGTCGGTAACTTTTTACTACGTGACCGATTTTTTTCTGTGAATTTCCCACAATCCAAGGTACTGTATACTGCTAATTGTATTTACAATAGCGGACATTCGAGCTGAATAGCTGTGTGTATCTGGATATATCGCTTAACACTGACAGCTTTTTTCTGTCGGTAGCATATATATTACGTGACTAACCTCTTGTGAATTACTTACAACTCAAGGTACTGTGTACTCGACATAGTGAGCTGTGTTTACAACTTATGACACTAGTGTAATCTGCATAAAGTCCTTTCAAAATCCTTTTTGCTATATTATACCTACTCATATTTGAAGGGACTAGTGGTGTATTGTTCAAAAACTTTTTATGGATTTATATTTACTCATAACTTTTTACAAACACCACAGATGGCAGATATTAGTGCTAATGATGGAATGGTGGAACTTCCATATAAACCTGATGTTCAGCGTATAAGCAGAAGTCGTTTTTAAAAAGCAATTACTGGTGAAACAAATCAACTTCTAACTTATGAAGTTGCTGTTAATTCATTG
This sequence comes from Protopterus annectens, assembly GCF_019279795.1. Classification (NCBI taxonomy): domain Eukaryota; kingdom Metazoa; phylum Chordata; order Ceratodontiformes; family Protopteridae; genus Protopterus; species Protopterus annectens. Next base: position 1,638,269,168 of record NC_056731.1, on the reverse strand, counting down.
GCAGATGGTTGTTCGGAGAATGAATATCAGGGTCTAACAACCCTCCTTCATGAGATGGAAATGGATTTTTTCAAACTGAAAAGATTACAACTACAGAGACAGCATTTTGAAGTGTGTATAAAACACAGAATTGTTCCTAGGGGCCTCCGGGTATTGAAGATGCCCACTACAGGTACTGTTTACCCTGATTTGCTACGCATGTGGCAACAGGTTAACTTGGGCACAAGCTATAGATATATGGAATTACTTAATAACTACTTTTTGCCAATTGAAAATTCCCTTAGGGAACGTATTAATAAACAACAGTTGCATATGTATGATGTTTACCCTAATCAGATTTTGAATGTACTTATTGAAATACTATTAGACAATGTATTTGTATATGAGAACAAGTTATTGGTACAAAAGCAAGAAAAAATTAAGAGAGATACTGAAGATTTCAGGAGGGGGAACGTGTTTACTTAGCCTAGGGTCGATAACCTAGGCAAAAATAATAGAGGCAACTAAAGTAATAATAATAAGGCAAATGATGTAGATGCTGCTAAGCCTGATACTAACACGAATGGGCATGATGCAGTTAAGAATAAAAATAAACAGATAACAGAGAAAAGAAATGTAGTAGTAACTAGAGCACTAATACATAGTGAAGCCAACAATGAAAATCTTGCGTCTCCAGTAGCAACAATACATGACATCTCTGTATATGAGGACGCCAATACAAGAGTTGACATATGTGAGCATATAGATGTTAATAACACTAATCAACCCAATATAACCAATATTACCAATACAAATAACCCAGCATACATAGAGACTTCTGATAATTATCGAACTGCCCCTTTCCCCATTGTGGATCATTGGAGAGGAGGAGGAACAAGGAATCGCTCTATAAGCAGAGGACGTCAGAAGAAACGTACAGCAGAGTCCAATCAGGTAGGCCCCACTCTAAAGAAGATGTGGCAGGGAGGCAAGAATCCCTGATATGGAACATTTCTAGTAGGGACCTAACTAAGGATGAAATCTATGTTTTAGAGAAGGGACTCACTTTTATTCCCTCAAATAGAAGTGATATTTCAGATAATGTGATGGATTTAAAATTCTTTACACGAAATCTACAGTTAAAACTTGACCTGGGAAATTCAGTATGTGATGGGCATAAATTTAAAAAAACCTCTACATATATTCCTGCATTACATCCCCTCATTGATGCATTCACCAAATTAGTTGAACAGGATCTACATATTAATGAAAACATTAATAAGGAAAGTAAATGGCATGGTAACCTTAGACCCAGAGAAAGAAGAGCGTTAAGAACACTGAGAGAAGATAAAAATATTATGATTAGACCAGCAGATAAGGGTGGACCTACAGTTATTATGGATATGAAAAAATATGTAGCTAGTATGAATACCATGTTAAGTGATAAAAAATTATATCAAAAAATAACTAGGCATACAGTGAATAATATATGTATGAAACGTTGAAAGCACACTACAAGCTATGTTGTGTGAAGGAAACATTAATGAAGAATTATACAGATACTTCCATGTGGAACATCCGACCATCCCTTGTATACAAGGAATACCGAAAATCCACAAACATGAAACAGATCCCCCTATGAGACCAATAGTAGCTGGACGGGGGTGGATCACGGAACCTATTTCTTTGTATCTGGAATACCTCCTAAGACCTATTGTGATTAAATTTAATTATATATTGAAAGATACCAAACATTTTTGACCCAATTATATGAGAATACGTTTTCAACTTATAAGCAAGGTAGAGATATTCTAGTTACTCTAGATGTCCAGTCTCTCTTTACTATTATCCCAAATAATGAAGGGATATTAAGTATCACAAGGTGCTTAAAGAGAGATGGCACATACACAGACAGTAAAATATAAGTAATTTGCCAATTAATAGAAATAGTTCTTTCCAATAATGTGTTTACTTTTGACAATCAGCTATATGTACAACAGGATGGCGTGGCTATGGGCACGTCATGTGCCAATAGCTACGCCAACCTTGTTATGGCTGATTGGGAAAGAGAAAACTTGTTTAAAATGTGTAAATTCAAAGAGAATGTCTTGTTCTACACACGCTTTGTAGACGATCTCTTCCTCATTTGGAAAGCTGAAGATTCAAAACTTACAGAATTATATCAAGATATGAACACAACAACTGAGTATTTGAAATTTACCATGATTAAGTCTTATGACTGTATTGCATACCTGGATGTATTTGTGCAGAGCTTGCCTAATGGTTTACTAAATACAGGCATTTATAGAAAAGATTGTTATCGAAACACATACTTACATCATAGCAGTATGCATCCCAATCATATATTTAATAATATTATTAAGGGTCAAGCCATGAGGATATCCAGACTGAGCTCTGACCAACAAGGGTTTCAGACAGAAATGGATGGATTGGTACAAAAATTCTTAAATCGGTCATATGGAATAGAAGAGATCAATGCAAATATATCTGACATTGAGAATCTAAGGAAGGAGAAAGCTTCACCATATTTTTCAGAAAGTAATATTGTAGTAGAAGGTACAACTCCCTCAAATAATATAGACAATAGGGTCAGGATTCCATTGTATTATACACAAGACATGAAAGAAATTAGAAGCATATATAATAAACATTGGGATATACTGCTTACTGATCCCAATATATCTGCTTTAATAGAAAATTCACCTCATTTCACCTACAAGAATAAGCTCAATATGTACAGGATGTTATGTGGACCTGGCAGAGTGAATGGTAGAGATGAGTGTATTGATCACGTTGGCACCGACAGATGTAATAAATGTAAATATTGTGATTATATTAAGATTACTAACACTTTCACACATCCGGTAACCTCACAGAAGTTTACATTTTTTGCTAAAGCCACATGTGACACTGAGCACGTAATATATCTTGCCACATGTACTTACTGTGCCGCATATTATGTCGGCAAAACAGACCACAGGTTGAGGGATAGGATCAGAGAACATCTCTATCACATTAGGATATCCTCACAGAAAAATGCCCTATCAAAACATGTAAGTAGTACTTCAGTTGAACACAGTTTTATATTTCAAGTGATTGACACCAACCTTATAAATATCAGAGGAGGAGATGTGTTCAATAAAACAGAGCAAAAAGAAGCAAAGTGGATTATCAGGTTGAGGGCGAATCGTATCCCGGGCCTGAATGACAGGGTTTCTATTAAACCTGCTTTAAAAGCTAAAAAGCTAAAGAGATAACCCTTTCACTTAGACCCATACTTTAGTATGACTATTACATAGTTTATAGAATTTGGATTTATTATTCATAATAAGATGTAGAGACATTTCAATAGTAGTCTCATCTATTTAATATAGTTTATATATTTTTTATACTTTTTATATATTAAATTTGAAATGTATTCTATTGAACTATGAGTTAGTTCTTTGTAATGGACATCTATTAAATAATAGCTTGGCATTAAAATTCATATAGTTTAATATAGTCATGACCTTGTCAATATTATATGTCTGCCTTTTAACAGTATATATTACTAACTGCTAATATAAAAAACATATTCTTAACATAATGCAGATTCATATATGCACATATGCGATTATGATTATGTGTGAGTGTGTGTATATATACAACATACACGTATGCAAATATATATTTATGTATAATTTTTATAAACCTTATCTATCTATTTATCTAATTACATATTTATAATTAAAAATATACATTAATGTAAGTTGGTCTTTGCATGTATAGAAGTATTTCATTTTACTATATTATATTGTCTATATAAATTAAGGCACATTCACCCTCTTTATGTTTGTTATCCTGTTTTATGTATTATGCTTACATGACTTTTAATTGAGTTTTTAATTGCATTGCTGCATAAGATTCTAGTTATGCATTAATAACCATATTATATATATATTTTTATTTACACAACTAGTTTATAATATGAAACTCTAGTTATGCATTAATAACCATATTATATATATAATTTTTATATACACAACTAGTTTATAATATGAAATTTTTATGATTTATCTAATTCAGTATATTTTGAGGTATTTTTATATATAGAATTTTTTATATACTTATATATTTCTTATATATTTTATTTATACAGTTTAATACCACGTACAAGCTAAATAAGAGCCTTGTGAATAAGTATTGTGGTACTGAAAATCGACTAAATACATACTATACTATTAACTTCACATATACAAGCACATGTTAATGTGTTATGTTTCAATAGTTAGTTCCTCTAAGTTGTTCTGTTAACTGCATTATTTACATACATACATATGCACCGTTTATTAACTGTTCTGTGGTAATAAGTCTTATTCAGTTTAAAGTTAGGAATATTCATTTTTACTCATTTTTATCTATTTTAAAGCAGCGAATAGTTGATAGGCTGTACAGCCAACTCTTAATATTAACTTTGTATCAAGTATTAAATATATCTAAATATAAGAGATGTGGCGCTAAATATAAGAGATTTGGCATTAAATATTGTAATACATACATTTTTAAATATTGTCAATGAAGACATTAGTTGCGCAGACACATATATGCCAAAATGCATATGCTTGTTGAGTTACGGACATTTTACCAAATAAAGTCCTTATAAAGTAATAGGTTTATAATACAGTAGAAAGTTTGTGTATCGTAATATACATTGTATATGTTACATATCTACAATCTGAACGATAACTCTGATACAAAATGTGGCAAATTACGATATGAAGCCAAAAAACTGATATAACTATAGCATACACAAATTACATCTGTATTGTATAAAGGATGAAGAAATATGTGGATTAGTTCAGTTTAATTGTATTTTAATTGTATTTATAAATTAAGTATGTTTTTAAAAAAAGTTCACATCAGGAAATGACATCACTATTGCAGTACTTATATAAGGAAGCTAATTGTAAGTAAAACTGTTTGGCCTGATGAAGACCTAGTTGAAAACGCTTGCCTTGTTTGTTTAAATAAAGCGTTTTACCCGCCTTATGCTTGATGATTTAAACTGTACAGTACAAGCATTGTTTGGCGGAAATATCAGTTTGAATTGCAAGTTAATATTGGTACCGTGTTTAACGTAAAACAGTACTTTTGAAAGTGGATTCTTGAGCTGAAAAGCTGGATGTGAAATTCTTGGATATATGGTTAAATACTGACAGCTGGACCTGTCGGTAACTTTTTACTACGCGACCGATTTTTTTCTGTGAATTTCCCACAACCCAAGGTACTGTATACTGCTAATTGTATTTACAATAGCGGACATTCGAGCTGAATAGCTGTGTGTATCTGGATATATCGCTTAACACTGACAGCTTTTTTCTGTCGGTATCATATATATTATGTGATTAACTTCTTGTGAATTACTTACAACTCAAAGTACTGTGTACTCGACATAGTGAGCTGCGTTTACAACTTATGACACTAGTGTAATCTGCATAAAGTCCTTTCAAAATCCTTTTTGCTATATTATACCTACTCATATTTGAAGGGACTAGTGGTGTATTGTTCAAAAACTTTTTTTGGATTTAAGTTTGTAATATACCTTGCTTTTTGTGTAGCCTGCAAGTCTTTTTATATAGGGAGAACTACTCATGAATTAAACAAGGGAATATATGAGCATAAATATGCAATCTCTATAGGTGATGAGATAAAATGCGTTAGCAAAGCATTACAAACATGGGTCTTGCAAAACTGATTTTAAGTTTTTAGTAATAGATGCTTTAAAAGATGTTGAATTATTTCTTAACCCTAAAGAAGAATTGGGATGGTTAGAGTACAGGTGGCAAGTGAAACTAAATGCTTGTTATCCCTCTGGTTTAAACAACAGGGAAGATCTTATAGATTCTATAATTTTTTGAACCGCAAAGGGTTAAAACATTGAGCATACTGTCATGTGACTTGTTGTAACCATCCAAACGTTGGTGTATTTTTAAATGGCTTCAGTCTGTAAAAGCATTTGTCCAAAACGAAAGCTCTTACTGGAGTTTGTGATATTAAATTGGAGTTTTTTCATTGGTTTTATTTCTTTATTTAGTTTTTGGTTTAAACCAGCTTTTTGCTCACTCTTTTACATTAATTATTAATTGTGCATTGCTTATTCTTCTTGGATACCAGTAAAGAGTGATTTCTAAATGTATTCAAAGTATGTTAATGTTATACTTACATGAAAAGTATTATAATGAAATTCTGTACTGTTATACATTTCAGATCATTTTAAAAAGTACATTAATATGCAATGGTGATCCCTAAAGGTGCCTGACATAGCATTCACAATAGGTACATGAGGAAAGAGGTAGACTAGACTAAGACATTAACTAATAGCAGGTGGTGCCAATCCACAAATCTCCCATGAGACCATCTCTATTAAGGTGGTAAACAAATCTGTTCATAGATTCATAGGTTGGTACTAGGCTATCAGCCCTAGGGTCTATACAAGACTAGCCATAACAATTCCCTGGATATTTCTTCCTACAATATTTACTTCCCTGGACCCCTGTCTAGCAGGACAACTGACATGATCCCTGAGGTGAATTTTCTATCTCCCATCCAATCGTCAAGGTTCCTTTTGAGGAGGGCCAAGGAGGCGGCCTGCTTGACATGTATGGGCAGTCTATTCCAGAGTATAGGGAGTCTTTGGGTCAGAAACCTATGCCTCCAGCATATTTTGTTTATAGTAATGACAAGGTTTATATCCCTGGGGCATGTGGCTCTGAGGATTGGGATTTCTTTCTTTAAGTGGAGCATGTCCATCAGCTCAGGGTTTGACATGGCCTTGTATGTTAAGCAGAGATCGCCTCTGAGTAGACAATATGCCAGAGAGTATAGCTGGAGTTTTTTTAGATGGTCAGCATAGGGCATCTGCTTTAGGCCTGTGATTCTTTTAGTGAGGTATTTCTGCGGCCTTTTCAGCTGTTGCAGATGTCTTGTGAGGTACATACCAAACAGGGCATTGTACTCTATAATGGGTCTAATAAGGGATGAGTACAGTGGGACAATTACCTCCTTTTTTTGGATGAAAAGCTGTTAGTGATGAGGTGTGCCACATAGAAGGATTTCCTGACTGTTGTGGTGATGTGTTTATCGAAGCTTGTTTCCGCCTGGTAGCACTTTATTTTATAGTTTAGTTGTTGGTTTTTCTTTATCGAAGGTGACACCACTGTCCATCTGTGTCCCTAAGACTCTCATCACACTTTCGGTGTTTAGTGTACTGCCACCTATGTGGTAATTCATGGGTACATGGTTTTTCCCAAAGGGGATAACTATGCATTTCTTGGCATTAAGCTTGAGCCCATGGCTCTGGCACCAAGCATCTGTTTCTGTAAGGCCCTTTTGTAGAATATCCACATCATTTGAGGATTCAATAATGGCTCCCAGCTTGCAGTCATCTGCGAACTTTGTTAGCCAGAGTCCCTTAGTGTTGGCCTTTACGTCAGAGAAGTAGATGCCAAACAAGAGCGGTCCCAGGACTGAACCGTGAGGTACTCCACTTGTCACTTGTTAAACTTCAAGTTATAATGAAATACCTGTCTTTTATCTGTTTCCAATGACACTAGTCTAAAACAGCTATTAAGAGGTTTGACTTAAAAAGTATATCAGATATGAGGGTCTGCCATATTAGTTTGTTTCTTTTGAACTGCTACAATACCATGTGTCAGTCAAGTGTTCACTCTCATTGTCAAAGGAATTTTGTCTTATAAAGCTGAAAAGACAAACAACAACATTAATAGATGTATTAATAAACATATCTGTTTCCCTTCTACATGTCATAGGTGTCATTTATTTCATCCACATCTTCCTGGTGACCTGTATTGGGAAATGTAAACATGCTGCAATTAGAAGACTGCTAGCTGCTTTGCTTTATACTTGTCAAAGCACCCCTAAGGACACAACATGAGAAAAAAGGCAACAATAAATCTATATTATGAGGCTTACTTTTGTTAGCAGCTGATAAGCTTCTTCTTTTAATTCTGTATCTGCTTTGCTTTGAACAGTATTTTCACCCTTTTTCATGCTGGTTGAAGGCTAGATACATTTTTCATACTTATTAAAAAAGTTCATACTTATAATAGGTAAATGTAAAAATGCTTGTACAAGACACCTGAGCTGTTAATATAGATCTATAAACTACAACAGCAGATGTGCTCCTCAGATGAACTGATTTGATTCTGGTCCCTTAGGAACAAATACAAAATAGGAGTCCACGATATGTTCAGACAAAAGTAGTAATGAGTTTTCTATGTGATTGGGTATGATAAGTACAAAAGGGTCCTCCCCATTGAGGTAAAAATGTCTTGTCACAGTGGTTAATATATGAACAAAGAAAAGCACTTCAGTCCCAACCAGAGTTCCTTAAGTGTGTGTGTGTGTGTGTGTGTGTGTGTGTGTGTGTGTGTGTGTGTGTGTGTGTGTGTGTGTGTGTGAGAGAGAGAGAGTGTTATCCTTTTTGTAGTCAAAAAATTCAGCCATACAGTTAATATGCATTTAATATTCTACACAGGGATGTCTGACACCTAATTTTTGTAAAAGACAATTGTATTTTAGTTTTGCACAAATTCAAAGTTTGATACAAGTTCAAATATTAATATAAATAAAACACTGTTGTTCTTCTGTTTATTTTGTGTTTCATGATCATATTTTGTCTGTTCAATTTGTGCTTAATAATTGGTATCCCACAATTCCATTAGAGTGGGTGAGGTTACATAATTATGCATGCAAATTTGATGTTAACCAGCATACAGATTTTTGGCCAGTTGTACTTATTTTTCATGATTCCAGGGTGAGAGGTATGTGACCTATATAGATACTGTCAAAGCTAGAGATAATGGCAAACTAGCCTCTTCTTTATTTCTAGACTTGTCTAAAGCCTTTGACACAGTTTGTCACAGCAAACTTCTTCAGATGTCCTTACCAGGTCTCTCTCAGCCTACACTTCTGTGGTTCAAAAGCTATCTGTGTAATAGGTATCAGTCATTAGAATGGTACTCTATGCTCTCTACTTAACTCACAGTAACTACCGGTGTACCACAAGGCTCTATCTTTGGTCCCTCCTCTTTAACATTTTCACCAACACTCTCTATACGTCCACACAACAGGCCATCATAATACAATATGCAGATAATTCCACTCTCATTTGCACATCTGACAATGTGGTACACCTCCAAAAAATTATTCAGGATGTGTTAACAACCACTGAAACATGGCCTCATAACTCACAATTCATGCTCATCCCAAAAAAGGCCAAACTACTATTTTTTCCCCTAAATCCCTCTCTCAAGAAAAAAATAAATTTAAAGTCCTCTCTCTTGATAATACAACCATTGAAGTTACTTCTCATAGCAAACTATTGGGGTCATAGTGGATAATAATCTTACATTCGACCTGCATATACAAATTGCATAAGAAGAACTCATCAAAAACTAGGGATGCTTTACAGAGTCAAAAACGTTCTCACCAGTGCAAGTAAAACTACACTTGCCACTACTTATCTCCTCCCCACTATTCATTATGGCACTGCCATCCTTACTAAGCTCCAGGCTTCACAAAAATTTAAACTTGAACAATGCTATAACAAAGGCGCGGCGCCTGAGCTCCAAATCCTACACAGAGCGTGGATGAGTGCAGGAGGGCATGTCTGAGAGCAGAGCTCTCAGAATAAACATGCCCCAGCAAAGTAGAACAGAATAAAGTGTAAATAAATGAGCGAAACCGCTCATAAGGTGTCCGCATATCTCCACCAACAGTCCCCATGTGTTCAACAGCAACAGTACATTGAAATAAAATGAAGAAACCCTTGTATAAATATATTGTTATAACCCTGAGTACAGCTAACCATAGGTGCGCGGGTTTGCCCATCGCCTAGCTACGGTTAAAGCAGCTGAAAAGGCTGAAGAGGATAACAAGGAATATATATGCAAATGAAGCAGCACAGCAATAGTGGAGTGGTTAGAGCATCCGTCTAATGAGCAGGCATTCCTGGTTCAAGTCCCCACTGCAGCACAAATCATTTTCCATGGGAAAATCTGTATAGGAACATAATTTTACATCTTTTTGCCATATAACCTACAGAATAATAATTAAATGTGAACTGGAGTACTGCATGAAATACACATGTGAAGTGTTAGTGTCATAATGAATAAGGCACAAGTAAGCGGGTCTAAGCACAAATAAGCAGCGGTAAGCATGTCCAAGTGTGTTTGCTCGGGGGTAAGCATCACCCACACAGAGTAAGCAAAGCAGAAGCTGAGTGTAAGAAGCTGTAACCGGAGGTTTGCAGTGCTTACCATCATGCAAACCTGTGCAAACCCGCTTACAACCACTTTAAAGTGCCCTAATCACTCTGGATCCAACAGCACAAGTTCTGCCCAGCAACAAAATAAACTGCAGCTGCAAGGCTCAAACTCAGGATAATATACAGTATAGTCACAGTAGTTAACCACCAAGCCATCAGAGCAATAAATAATTGAGATTAAGGCCATACATCCCATGCAGCCACATGGATTTTTATATATATATATATATATATATATATATATATATATATATATATATATATATGTATGTATGCAGACATAGATATATATATATATATATATATATATATATATATATATATATATACGTATATATATATATATCTATATATCTACCTCTATCTATATATATATATATATATATATATATATATATATATATATGTGTGTGTGTGTGTGTGTGTGTGTGTGCATAGATATACACAGATATATAGCTATGATAGGAAACAGCACACAAGAATGACATATGTTCACAGGCTATGGCCCAAGCAAGAATCATGTAACATGTAGCATGACCTCCCCCCCCCCAGCCGGACAGAGGAAACATACACACAAACCCACAAACAATGTAAATAGTCCACTGCTCCCCAGACCACAGGCAGGATACAACCGGGGTGGTACACAGTGCACCCGTGAAATCTAATCTTGGAACACAGACGCCCCAAAAATTTACATATTGTGGAAGGAAGCTGGTGCGATGACCATTGTGGCCGGGGTGTGTACATACCCAGAATACAAGGGTAGGAAAGCCTGATGACCCATGGGTTGAGACAACGTATGACATGGGTACTGTGAATTGGACAGTGGGCAGTGTGTAGTGGTGTGTTCAGACCCGACCTGCACCCAAAGTAAGGATGGGTGCTATAGAGGAGGTGTGGGTGGGGAAACTATGGGTAGCTAGTTATGGGTCCAGGTGTGCAGGTGTTGGCTGAAGTGGGTCTATACGGAAAGCTCCAGGGATGTAAGCAAAAGTGTTCATTAGGCAGAGGAGTCACCCAACGAGCAGCCACACCCACTAAAAGAAAGGAATAACCAGATGTAGATGTATATATGTAGAGATATGTGTGTGTATATCGACCCATAGCTACATGGAGATATACCTCTCCCTCTCCGTAGTACAAATGTATACATACAGAGACAGAATACATATACATACCCATATATAGATATATAAATATGCAGACACCCATACACCCATATGTCATTAGATATATATATAGACAGCAATATATAAATATATACATGCATGCATACATATACAGATATATCTGTATATAGTAATGTAGGTATATATATATATATATATATATATATATATATATATATATATATATGTGTGTGTGTGTGTGTGTGTGTGTGTGTGTGTGTGTAAATATACACATGTAGATAGCTAGGATATGATACAGCAGTTACGAATTACATATGTTCACAGGCCGTGCAAATCGGGGTGAGAAGTCCAATCAACAAACGTGTAACACGTACCATCAACCCTCCCCCCAGCTAGACCAGTGAAACATACAGACACACAAAAAAAGTAAACACACCACTGCTTCCAGAACTACAGGCAGGATACTACCAGTGAGAGAGACCCGCCAAGTCCAATCTTGAAACAAAGACATGTATGTCCCTTGTGGGACACCCAAAAAGTCAAACATATTTGGGTTTCCTGCCATTACACTGATGTCAAACGGCAGGCCACCCATGATCCCAGTTTACAAGATAGAGGAAGCCTGATGATCCATGGGGTGGACAACATACGTGATGGGTCCCAATAAGTGGGGAGTAGGTACAGTGTACATGTATGGCCAGATCCGACCTGCACCCGGAGTAAGGAAGAGTGCCGAAGAGGATGTGCGGATTGGTAACTATGGGTATAAAATTATGGGTCTAGCTGAGCAGGTGTTGGCTGGAGTGGGTCTATGTGGACCACCCCAAGAATGTAAGCAACAGTGTGCATTGGGCAGGGCTGCCATCCAATGGACAGCCACTCCCGCTACGAGTTCCACTGCAGCACAGTCTATTGTACATGGCAAAGAATGGAATAACCAGATGTAGATGTACAACTGTAGAGGTGTGTGTTTGTGTGTATATATATATATATATATATATATATATATATATATATATATATATATATATATATATATACCCATATCTACATGGAGTGAAACCTCCACCTCTCTGTAGTACAAATGTGTATATACAGAGACATAATATAATTAAACACCCACATATAGATATATACATATGCAGACACCCATACATCCATATGTTGTTAGACATATATATATATATATATATATATATATATATATATATATATATATACATACACAGCAATATATAAATGTAAGCATATATATATATATATATATATATATATATATATATATACATACAAATACATATATATACATATATATGTATATAGATATGTAAAAATATATATGTATATATGTGTGTAAACATACACATATATATAGCTAGGATATTAATTGAATTATGTATTTAAATCACATCTGTTAACTGGGTAAGTCTGGCTGAGCTTTTGGCTCATTTACAGCAGAGACCCGGGGAGAAAAGCTCCTCAGGACTAGAAAACAGTTTGTTAAATAGTAGTATACAGCATATATATACATATATATATATATATATATATATATATATATATATATATATATATATATATAGGTATATAGATATATATTGATATGATATACCAGTTAAGGATTACATATGTTCACAGGCCGTGCCAATGGGGGTGGGGGTCCAATCAATAAATGTGTAACAAGTAGCATCAAGCCCCCTGCCACCTATACAGGTGAAACATACAAACACACGATACAAGTAAACACACCACCACTTCCCAAACCACAGGCAGGATACTACCAGTGGGAGAGACCTACCATGTCTAATCTTGAAACAAAGACATCAATGTCCCTTGTGAGACACCCCAAAAATTAATGATAACTGGAGACAGTTCCTGTAATGATTTATCTAACCAGGCTGTATTCGTACACGGACCAGTAGGTTGTGCAAGCCTGATGACCCATGGGTCGAGACAACGTACGACATGGGTCACGACACATGGAGAGTGGGCAGTGTGTAGTGGTGTGGTTAGACCCCCACCTGCACCCACAGTAAGGATGAGTGCTGTAGAGGAGGGCCAGGTGGGGGAACTATGGGTATGCAATTATGGGCCCAGGCGTGCAGGTGTTGGCTGGTGCAGTTGTGTTCGGACCACCCCGGGGATGTCAGTAATATTGTGAATTGGGCAGAGTTTACACCCATACCTCTCAGCCTCTAATAGCTAAACCACTGGACAGAACCTAAACCGCTGGGGGGACATATAGGGACAGAAAGCACATATTCCACTTACAACCTTAGAAAGCTGATAGAATAATAGGTTATGCATTATTATACCATGACCCCCCATTAATATTCCAAAACGTGCACGCTGATTGGTCAGCATGCACATTGTAAATCGACTTATACTAATGGAAAAAGATCCGGTCGCCCGGACTTTTTCCATTAGTATAAGTCTTTTTTAAAACACTGTCTCGCTATGTTAAAGGAGTTTAACATAGCGAGACAGGTTTAAAAAAAGCAACGGAGATCTCCGTTGCTTTTTTTTTAAACACTGTCTCGCTATGTTAAACTCCTTTAACATAGCGACACAGTGTGTAAAAAGCAATGGAGATCTTGCTTTCTCTGTTGCTTTTTTCAAAACTGTCTCGCTATGTTAAACCCATTTAACATAGCGAAACAGTAAAAAGCAATGGAGATCTTGCTTTCTCCGTTGCTTTTGCCCACAGCTCTGATGTACTGCGTAGGCATACGCATGCACAGTACATCAGAACTGCCGCAGAATACCAGACAGCTGCGAAAGGGCAGCAAGGAAGCATTATACAATGCCATTATTTAAGAAAATTAATTTTTTTTTCCCTTAAATAATGTCATTGTTTAATAGCAATAACCCACGCCTGGGTGTGGGTAATGCTGGATTTACCCAAGGGTTGGCTTTGTCCCTCGGGCTTCGCCCTCGTGACCAAACCACACCAACCATGGGTAAATCCAGCATTACCCACACCCAGGCGTGGGTTATTGCTATATCATGACTCGTCTGAAGGATGTGGAGTCTTAAACCCAATTACTTTCTGTATTTAATGGCATCAGTTCCCAGGTATTTGCCAAACAAGTGCAGATTGTAAGAGGAATACACCACTATTATGAAGCAAACTCTGGGCAGGCAGCGGATTCTGTACAGTCGATAGGCATGCTTACGCCTAATGGGCAGCCATTCTTGATATGGGTTCTACAGCAGCACAGTCCAGTGTACATGGCAAAGTACGGTATAACCATATGTGTTGTTGCATTACCCACTACACAACACCTACGAACACATGGTCACAATACCCCACTGTAGGCATGTAAGCCGATGTAATAGGCATTGCAAGGTATTATTGAAGTCATCACCCCCACCCAGGGGTGTGAGTGTCCAATGCAAACACCAAATGCAGTGCATATGCACAGCTGTTGTCATAGACAACATGGCCAGCTGTGGACCTTCCCTGCAGCCATTTGGCACATCCCTGGATAATCTCCCTACTAACTCCCCCCTTTGTGCCCCATGCACACCACATACCTATCAGCCCCTGTTCCATTCCTCTTAATGTCTACAGGTGCACGTAGGTGAAACCCTCTTCCCCCACTAGATTGCCAGTATCTGGAACCCCAATCCACATGTAGTATCACAGCTGTCCCATAGGACACATGTAACTAACACATGAAGGAACACCACAAGCACACCTGGAGCAGCACAGGCTCACCGCCTTGTGAACCCCCCCCCACCTCACACTCCATACCACGACATCAACTAGTGATACCAACACCTCTTGTCCTGCCTTGCATACAAATCCCAACATCCGACAGACCTTCCTTATTGCTCCCCATCCAATTATACCTATGGGCTACTATACAGTTACAATGTCACCCCCACTACCTACCTACCCACTCCCTAGCTATTTGCATCTACTGTACCACACAGGTATGGAATATCTACACCTACCCCGAATACCTGCATGTAACCTATCCTGACCTGTGAAACAGGACTCCAGCCTCACCTTACACTGATCTTTGTCAACAGTCATACCTGACATATAAACCTGACCTAAGCATGGATAATACCGACAGTTTAACGTAAACTAAGCATGTTTAATAGGGGACGTTACTATGTTATGTCATTTACCCTCTATGAATGTGATCATCCCAGTATTAATTGGGATAGGAAGCTGGGGTCAATGTGGAGCTCTACACCCTGGGCCACCACTGACCATGGACAAGCATACAGTCCATGTGTCCCGGTTGACAGATGTGAACAAAATGCATGATGTTGCGCGTGTGCATGCGGGAGCAAGTGGGTGTAAGTCTGTTTGGCCGCAGGTATGCGAGTATCACACTGGCGAAGCAATGTAGAGGCTGAGGGCTAGACACCACAACCAGAGGTCAGTAATGCTGTGCTACACTCAAACAAGTGCATACCCACCTACAAATGTTCTACAGTGCCTCAGTCACTCTGTAGCCAACAGCTGTTGTTGTGGCCATTAACAAAATAATCTGCACTGCCAGGTTGCAAACCCCTGACCCTGCACACTATAGTAGACATGTGTTCCCCTAAGCCATGGTGGATACACATTCATCTGCTGTGATCACAAACACATCATCCAGCACAGGCATCCAACATTATAAGAAATGTATATAAGTGTGTAGATTAGTACCAGAACACGTGTACATTGCTCAACCACAGTATTATGAGCAGTCTATGTGCAGCACAGAACAATGCCTGTCCAATCATACTATGAGAACAGTAGTCCTGCATAATACTGAAGGGAATAATGATATACGGTGCACACCATGGCGGCGTGTGAGCGTGCTTCATGCACAGTATGTCACACCTGGGGCATTGGTACCGTGGAACCGGGAGATGCGGCTGGCCAGGTGTGTGAGCAAACTGCTGCTACATAATATCCTAGCAGGATGCTACCAGTGGGAGAAACACTGTAGACCAGCTAGGTCTACTCTTGACACAACAACAGGTCCGTCCCTGGCAGGATGAATCAACAGTTGTGGGTCACATCGATGTCACCACCAGTATTGGAGGAGGATCAGGGGAAGGCTTGTATGTGCATGGACTAAACAGATGAGGAGCCTGCAGATGCTTGGGTGGGGACAGTATACTGGAGGTGTACCGAGATGTGCAGAGAGGGAAATGTGTGGAGGTGTAGTATGGCAGGGCCAGCAACTGGGGAATGGATGGCTGCTGTGTACGCGGAACTCGGGGGCTGGAGGAAGGGAATATGTGTATGTCATTATGGTAGACATATGCAAATGAAGCAAAACAGCAATAGTGTAGTAGCCAGAGCATCCGCCTAACATGCATGCATTCCCAGGTTGAGTCCCACTGCAGCGCATCCTATTTTCCATGTGATATCCGTACGTTAACTTCATTGTGATGTATAACCTACTAAGTAACATTTATATTTGCACAGGAGTATGCCTTAAATGCACATGTGAAGTGTCATAATGACTAAGGCACTAGTAAGCATGTGTAAGCACATAGCAGCAGTAGTGCGCATGGATACGCAGTTGTAAGTGTGTATACGTGTATTCACGTGGGGGTAAGCATTGTCTACATAGATTGAGCTAAGTAGGTGCTAGCTGAGTGTAAGGTAATGCAACCCGAGCTTAGCATTGCTTAGCTCGTCGCATACACATGCACACCCGAGTACGACCGCTCAAATGTCCATAACTCACTCTGCATCCGACAGTTGGTGTTTTGTCCTGAAACACAATATACAGCCTGTGGAAGGGCCACATCTGGGATGCTGCATATGATATACTATGTGATTTATCATTAAACCATGACAGATGTACATAACCACTCATTCCACATACATATCATCCAGCACAATCAGTCAACAGCACAGGGAATGTAGTAATAACACACCACACAACCTCTTAATGCATGAATCACAGACATAGTGTGCCATAATGTGGGCACATATAGGGATATCTATCATATCCTGCTCTAATACACTTCAAATGTTGCAAGTTACATAGTTATATGTGGTAGAACACATATATTGCTGGAGATGATATGTCTGAAACATCACATGCCTGGACGAATGACTGACTTCAGTCCTAAGGTCATCCATGTCAACTGCCAAGAGAATGAGGTACAGGCCACACATATAGGCCGAACATGCATGCACATATGGACAGCTATACATCTGTTAATGTAGAGAGATAGACAGCTATAGATATATATATGTGTGTGTATGTATGACTCACTAATAACCATATAACAGCAATTGTACAGAGCTAGATTAATATGTTCAGTGTATATATCTATACATATATATATATATATATATATATATATATATATATATATATATATATATATAGATACATATACATAGCTAGAGCTATATCAATGTCCAGTTCTCTCCCTCTATATATGGGGGTGTAACATATGCAGATATACATAAAAAAAAAAATATATATATATATATATATATATATATATATATATATATATATGTGTGTGTGTGTGTGTGTGTGTGTGTATATATATATATATATATATATATATATATATATATATATATATATATATATGTATAAACAGATAGACATGTGTATATGATTTCCACATGGGAACGGACTCCTGGCCCACTCCGTATGACATAACTGACCATGAGCACAGTTAATGGGGGTGGGGACACACATGAGGGACACCTGGTAATTACTGCAATGTAACCCCCCAGCCCTAACGGTTATGCTGTGCAAACCAATATCCAGCACATGCAGTACTTGACAGCAGGACCCACCACAACACATCTACAATGCTCCAACAGTTATCCATGTCACCTGTACATGTCAGGCCAACATCTGTAACATATCATGCAGATACACCATTGTACCATAGGGAAGGTACTATGTTGAAGGGCTACGTATTACAACGGCACAGACATGCACACACACATCCATACACATGCAGGTATATATATATATATATATATATATATATATATATATATATATATCTGTGTGTATATATATATATATATATATATATATATATATATATATATGATATATGGGATATATGGGTACATACACATATACACAGACAAAGAGTATTGGTAGCCATACATGTGTAGCAGTTGTGTGGACGTACTGGATGAAATGTATATTCCCAGCCACAAGCCCTGTAACCGGTACCGGTGACATGTGTGTTGTGGCAACCAGCCCCACAAAGGAGGATACTTACATTGTACATATACCCACTCACAATTCAAAGGATATGACACGACACACAGGTATGTATACACAGACAATCTTTATTTGTGTACCATACAATAATGTATGCCATTATTGACAGCACATTGATGTTGATGTATATAACCTGTGATGGATGCAAGGCCCACACATAACAGTTGATGCAGACAGTGCGGATATATATTATACTATGGTGTCCAGGCTAAGCCCTTCAATTCGTACAACAGTTGATAATGGATTTGCCTGCACGATACGTAACAGTCAACAATATCAGATGTAGTTCGGCAGCCTCCAATTACACCCTGTAGTCAAGGCCTAGGGGGACATTCATTACTTGTGGTAATGTCAATGTTTCTGTCACATGTATGGTCCCTGGCCAACAAATGTTGTGGGTGTCCACAATATGACTGGGATGATAGTAGGAATGCTAGCAGTGGTGAATGATAGGCCATTAGCTAACAACCCATACCCGTATCACAGCAGGACAAAGGCTGCCATATATGTGGGGGACAGAGGCAGGAACTCAGGGCCATACCTGCAATATTGCAGTAACACACCCTGGAAAATACTGGTGTTACAGGATATGTTGCAACATACCCTTATGCAGGAATACGACATCAGGTACACAAACCACATCATGTACTGCTAGCATGCAACACACACACTGCCAGTGTAATATCCAACACAGGATCTGTGTGGTAGACAGACAACACATGATAGGCACACCTCTGTCCAGCTAGAGGATGGCCCACAGTAGTGAACTATGCAGACAGACTGCAGTCCAAGGTAAACTAGTATGTACACACACACACACACACACACACACACACACACACACACACACACACACACACACACACACACACACACTGTAACACCAGTACTATGCAAAGCATTACACCATTCTACTCATAGTCTGTCTGTATGACCTGATCCTCCTACATATATGTGGCTGCCCTGAGTGTGTAGGTTCTCCTGTAAGAGATATTGCTACCTGCTGTCTGCAACATTGATGCCCACACAGGAAGGATGTCCATCACACAGGGAATGCACAGGGAATATGCCCACATGATGTAGAGATTCATAGTGGGTGGTTGCCATGACAGTGGTAACTGGAAGTAATGCACATGTGCAGTTATATATATATATATATATATATATATATATATATATATATATATATATATATATATATATATATATATATGGCTATCTGGATATGTACATGTCCATATTGTCCCACCATTTGTCCTGGACATGAAGTGTAGCTCTACCCCAGCCCCTATAGTCCCAATCTAGTAGTGCAGGGGGATGTCTGGTATGTATAGCTGGTATATTACTAGACATTTTCTACTGTCATTGGGATTGTTGTCACAGACACGGTGTGTGTGGAAGGTGACATCTGCTCATAACATGTGTGCCATTGGCTACTGACAGACATCCTAATGTTATCATGGTACAGTACCTGCATATATAGCAGGCTCAACAGCCATGCCACAGCACAGGGTAGGCTACACCTGTGTGACAGTGCATAACCACAACCAATGTGAACACAGCCACAGCCACATATGGTACGCTAGCATACTTGTACAGTATATGGACCATCCTCATATGTGCCACTCACAGCATGACCCTACATACACTGGGCTGCTACACAGTCCGGTCTGATGGCTGTCTGTGATATGGGACATGGGTGTGTATGGCCCTACACACATGTAAGGTAATAGGGTACCACACAGTGGGGCAGCATGTAACAACAGATAGAAGGGGAGCTAGAACAATGACATCTACCACAGTCTGTACACAGGCAACAGTACATATTAACAATACACACACTGCCGACATTCACCATCACTACACAGCCCTCAGTACTGTACAAACATCCACAGGATTCTCAGGGTATGGCATTAAGTGTAACCCCTACTGTACATGACACGTGTAGCACTCTGATATATCACTTGCGTGTTATCATATATGTTGACACTATTTACGGTGTACAGCACATATGCATCACTAACATATGCACAAAGGTTGACAGAGGTGTGGCTGACAGCCCATACACAAGGCCAGTATAGACATGTAGCTGTTATACCCTCATTAATCTACAATTGTAATGGGGTTTGTTGCAACATATGTCCAGTGAGAGATATGTAGTCAGTAACTGTCACAGCCTTCACCATCAACAGACTGCAATCCTCACAGTACATTCTGCATTCCATGGATAGATGCATCATGGTTAACACAACACTGCCCAGTCTGCAGATGAGCCTGCAGATGGGAATTCCTGATATACATGGAACTGACATGGCAGGTATTGTGACATGTACAACAGGCATATCCAGACAAACACTGTTAATCCATTACTCCACATGCAGTATAGCAGCACTTACAGTTCGTAGTCAGGCCAGGCACATCCCCCTCCTGTTTGTTGCCCTCTTCCCACAGTGTATGTTGATAGAGGTAAATCCCCAACCCATCTGGAATGCTGTTTGCCAAACAACAGTTCTAGCTCCTGCTCACAGTGACAGACAAGGGCCAACACCACCAGGATGTTCCCAGGTAGTGGAGTGCATTTCCATGCAATTGGCTATGGGAATGTTACCACACCTGTTCCACATGCAATCGGCTAGGGAAGGCAAGCAATACATGCAGAGGCCATCAGCTGATCATGAGCATCATGTTTAAATACACATGCTGCTGCCTAAGCAATGCAGTTGTGGGCCTCCACATCTGCCAGACAGGGAGTGGGGGAGGCAGACAGAGATGAATACATGTCAAGGAGGGGTGGGAGGGTAAAACCGACACATGTTTGTGTCACACACCTACCAGCACAGGGTATCAAACACCCGACAGCTATGTAGTGCTATCACAGTCCGATGCTGTTATTGGATGCACCACATGGGTTATCTGGTGGGAAGCACTCAGAACATATATATGATAGTGAATGACATCTGCAACAGGGATATGGTAGATATACAGTAGGTGATGTACATGTGCCTGTCTGCATTAACAGGTGCCAGTGTCAGCACAGGCACACTCACACAGGGATGCACACACATTAACACACTTGGCAGGGCCAGGAGTGCAACCTGTCACTAGTGGGATTGCCACAACACATCAATGTGCAGGGAACACATGCACCACATGGGTGATACGGAGGTCATATGGTCAATGAGTATGAGGGGGTGTCAGACATAAGGCAGCATGCTTCACTGTGTCCTGGGGGGAGTAGTGTGTGTGGATGTGGACATATGCACCATACAACACACACAAACACACAAGGTCCAGTTCGGACATGCATGGATGCATGTCTGCATGGGTGTGTGGTGGCCAACAGTGCCAGCAGGCCTATACAAGGGTAGACAATGGGTATACCTTGGCATCAGCCCACATGACAATGGTCTGCATTGTGGCACAGGCCATTAGCTTTGGAATTTGCCCGCACAGGTGGGCATGGCATCCGTCCTCCAGGCACCTCGGTGACCATTGTGTGTGGCCAATGTTGTGCATCACTTGCCATGTATGTGTTCCCTAGTCCATGACTTGGATGGTGTCTAGGATGTGCACACCTACCACATGCATGTACAGTGACATGTGGAACTGTACCTGGGGTGTCTGGCCTATACTGTCAACACAACTTATCATCAGATGTGCCAGTCTTGCCCATGTGTGGCAGGGAGTGGTACTGGTCAGCAGATATACCCTGCACCTACATTGATAGCATGCTAACAGTGAAGGCACAGTGGGATTGCTAACTGTGATTGGCAGGCCTTGATGTCACATGTATGGGTATGGCTTTGCACCCCAGCCTCTCAGCCATTTACATTTGTTATCCCTGTATGGTTGACATTGTGATATATAGTAGGGCCACTATAAATGAAATTAGCAAAACTCCTCCACATTGCCCACAGGTGTCACAACCACCTCTACACAGGATACGAGTTCGTACACTCACCTGTCATGTCTGGGAGTAGAACCCCTACCAAGCTGGTTTAGCTCACACACATACACACACATACATACATACACATGCACACACACACACACCTGTCATGTCTGGGAGTAGAACCCCTACCTAGCTGGTTTATTACACTACAACACTACGCAGTTATATTACCCACCACGGACATTACTGAAGTTCATCTTCCCCAAAGGTGTATTTCACAATTAATGACATCAGCAGGACTACCAAAGTAGGGCATTTGTAATGTACTGCGAGTGAGTAGCCTATAATGCATTGCTCCATACACAGACACTGAGACACACACACATATGACATCCGGAACCGGCATGGATGGAGATGGAACACTACCACCATTCTAAATCACATTACAGCAGTACACAGTTACAGAACACGCTGCGGCAATTAATGGGCTATCAATTTCCCAGAGGTGTACTTCTAGATGAGTGACATCAGCAGCCTTGGCAAAGCAGTGTATTTGTATTGTATGGTGTGTGAGTGGCTTAAAAATCATTGCTCTCTACCCAGTCAGACACACCCACAGTTGCCAGGACTGGGGTTCAAACACCTACTTAACTAGTTTATCACACTACAGCAGTACGCAGTTATAGGATGCGCCACAGCTATTCCTGGACTATCAATTTCCCAGAGGTGTACTTCTAGATGAGTGACATCAGCAGCCTTGGCAAAGTAGTGTATTTGTATTGTATGGAGTGTGAGTAGCCTAAAAAGGAATTGCTCTCTACCCAGTCAGACACACACACACACACACACACACACACACACACACACACACACACACACATACCAGGGCTGGGGTTCGAACACCTACCTAACTAGTTTATCACACTACAGCAGTATGCAGTTACAGGACATGCCACGGCGATTACTGGGCTATCAATTTCCCAGAAGTGTACTTCTAGATGAGTGACATCAGCAGCCTTGGCAAAGCAGTGTGTTTGTATTGTATGGAGTGTGAGTAGCCTAAAAAGCATTGCTCTTTACCCAGTCAGACACACACACAGACTCACACACAGTTGCCAGGGCTGGGGATCGAACACCTACCTTACTAGTTTATCACACTACAGCAGTACGCAGTTACAGGACACGTCACCGCGATTACAGGGCTGTCATGTTCCCAGAGGTGTACTTCTAGATGAGTGACATCAGCAGCCTTGGCAAAGTAGTGTATTTGCATTGTATGGAGTGTGAGTAGCCTAAAAAGCACTGCTCTCTACACAGTCAGACACACACAAACACACACAGTTGCCAGGGGGATGGGGTTCAAACACCTACCTAACTAGTTAATCACACTACAGCAGTACGCAGTTACAGGACATGCCACGGCGATTACTGGGCTATCAATTTCCCAGAGGTGTACTTCTAGGTGAGTGACATCAGCAGCCTTGCCAAAGTTGAGTATATGTATTGCATGGAGTGTGAGTAGCCTAACAAGCATTTCACTCTACACAGTCAGAGGCAGACAGGCACACACACAAACACACACTCACACAATTGACAGATCTGGGGTTAGTGCTACTACCTAACTACAGCAGTACACAGTTATGGGAAGCGCCATGCATTTTACTGAGCTATAGCTCTCCCAAAGGTGTAATTTACATTGGATGACCTCAGCAGGCTTGTCATACTACTGCAATGGGGAGGGCAGTGTGTGCATGGGCCATACCCTATTCATGTAGGGGTTGACATGCCACATACAGGCACACATGGGGTCATATGTCACAGGTGCAGGTATACAGCTTGTACAGACTTGTTGCACAGCTGGCACATACACCACATAATCTGTCATGTTGACAGGTACTGGTGGCTAGAATCTGCAGTGGGTTACATCCTCACCTCATGTGTTGGGGGCCCTTAAGCTGTGTGCCAGTTGGGACAGGCCTGCATGGCTCCTTGTCACAGTCACCCTCTTCCACACATCTATGCCCGTGTGCCTGTGGCTTATTATAGTGTGTTGTCCTTACATATTTGTCTGCATTCCTATCCACTGTGTGTACAAGGCAGGAGTGATGCATACTGACATGTGTTCACACTGAGAACTGCAACTTCCAGATATGTCTGGTCCACTGGTGTTTGCAGACATGGCCTTCATGTGTTTAAGTGTGTGAGCATGCCCAGTATGACCTCTCAGTATGTTGTTGACTGACATTGCCTTCATTCCTCTAAATGTGTGAGCATGCCCAGTATGGCCATCTGTGTTACATATGTGGACCACATCCAGGTTGTTTGTACTGCGGTGCTGACCTTTTGTTGTACACCAACGGGTAGCATGCTGTGTCTGCAGGGTATCCATTGGTCATTTGCCATTGACTGTTGCTACATTTCTACATAGCAGGGGGGACACCTGGCTGTTTCTATTGTTCTACACAGGAGTGGGGAGGCACACCTGACTGTTACTCTATTTGTATGTTGGATGGGGGGGGGCGCACCTGACACTTGTACACATTTGCTAGGACTGTACTGGTAAGTCAGGTACTCCATTTCAGTCTGCAGTCTTACCTATCCTGCTGGCTAGGGCTTTCCAGTGTAGTACAAATCCTAGCTTTGCTTACCTACATATTAGTGTCTGACTTCCTAGCCTTCACAACTTACATCCAACTGCCTGACCTGCTGCGGTCTGTCTGTGTAGGCCTGGGGGAGGGGATAACCATAGGGCACATTCGGAGGCCATAGTATAGCATTTGTTTGTGTTTGCCTTCACCTGTCCTGCTGGCTGAGACTGTTGCTGGGTATGGGATCCTTCCTGACTGGTATGTGTGGCTCTTATGGATACCCCTGTCACTCAGGCCATTTCCTGTAGTGGGTATTGTCACCCTGTGTAGTACTGGCTACTATGGTGACTCCAGTATGTGTTACAGATCTCATGCTGCCACTATTGGTGTCTACACTTTGCTGCCTTGACATCCGGCCACCCAATTCAGTTGCATGTTCACATCCATACCATAGTTACAGGTAAAAACACATTCTACTCCATTTGACAATTGGTAGGTTGATTGTCTTGCCTTGAGGGTGTGCCGGACTTGAGGATGGTGCTGGAGGGCTGCCTATTTTGGACGTACTTAGTGCACTCCCTATACATGGTTAGGCACAGGTAGTGTCATGTTTGGCATCCCTTTTACTGTCTGTGTGAGTCAGAGAAGGGTATCATTCCCTGGGGCCCTACTGTGTCAGTGCATATGCTATGCGTTGCCTCTTTGCTAAGGCCAGGGCATACTGGGTATGCCCCCTTGTGCCTACTGGAGTAGGCGCAGGTTGTTCTTCCTCCGAGTCACTCTGTACCTGTACAGGCCTTGGCATTGGTGGGGGCTGTGTGACCCTACCCCATGCTGTTCCTGCTGCAGCTGTTTCTGCAGGATCATATTCTGTAGCATAGCACATATCATTACTATTTGGGTACATGTAGCTGGTGAATACTGCAGGGCTCCACCGGATGTGTCCAGACACCAGAACAGTGACCTGAGCATCCCAAACACATGCTCTATGTCTGGCCTGTGCGTGTGCATCATTATGGCATTGTTGTTCAGGTGTGTGTGCATTTCTGATGGGTGTCATCAGCCACGGCTCCAGTGGGTACCCAGCATCCCCCACTAGGTGACCATAGGGGATGTCCACATTGACAAATCTGTGGTACAGCTGTGTCAGTTGCCATATGTGTGAATCATCATAGCTTCCAGGGCAGCCAGCACACACATTCAGTATAATGCCCTGGACATCACATACGACCTGGCAGTTGATGGAGGGGATGCCCTACCCTGCTCACCAGGTGGTGCTTTGATGCATAAGTGCGTGCAGTCTATAGCACCCACTACCCCAGGGTAGTTAGCTATTTGGTGGAAGAGATGCATATTGTGGGTCAACACCTCACGTGTTGAGGAAATATAAGTGCTCACTGGCATGTGCTGACATGGCATCCAGGAATTTGTGGAATACTCTGGATGCTGATGCCTGTGAGATGCCCATGTCATCCCCAGTTGTAGTTTGGGAGGTACCTGCAGCTAGTATACCTAGGCCAACACATACCTTGGTATCCACTGGGATGAGTTCCCCTCGGCCAGTGTAGTGTGTCAGGTGTGGCCTGCACAGCTCAATGATTTACTGTAGGAGGTCTCTGTCCACCCTATAGTGCTCCACTATCTTCAGCTCATGTAGCCCCTGGTAGGTTACCCTGGGTCTGTACACTCTTCTCTGTCTCCTCACTGTGGGTTGTTCGGCAGCATTGACATCCTCACCACCCTCAGCCTCTTGCACATGTTGTTCTATGTTGCCTGCTGCAGCCCTTCTCATTTTATAGGTTTGGTTTTAAAATTTCCCCACTTTTATACACCGGTGGTGTAGAGTGTGTAAAAACCAGGGGGGTAGGTGTTTGCTTGGTTTATAGTGGTGTTCTGGGCTGGGCTGGTCTGCTTCCTGTGTGATTAGCTGATTCTAATACATTTCACCTGGCAGCTCAACTAGGTCTCCTTGATTACCTTCCTACTACTGTTTTCCCCTCCCATTGCCTCCCTGTTTAGGCACTGTGTGTGCTCAAATGTGCATAGAGCTGCTTTTTCCTGGTTTAACTTCCTTCTTCTTCCTGTACAACCCGGTGCGCAGCGCGCACACCCGCTTACACTTTGTAAAGAGTGCTAGGCAGGTTTAGACACACCCCTAGCTTAGCTGTACTATGCTAGGATCAATCCCGAGCCACAGGTCTCCAATCCACTTATATGCCTGACACACACCCCCATGATGTCACCTATATCCTAGTCTTGCACCCAGCTATTTATACTCTTACACTCTTGGGACCTGCCTCACACCCTGGGAAAATCTGGGATTCACTAACCCTTCCCTCATTTGCATAGGATTGCCTGCTAATGCATATTTACATGTCCCACACTGAGCCTCCCCCCTTAGCAAGCATTATGCACTGGCCAGGTTGTCTTCTGACTGCCATTGACTTGCATGGCAGAATACTGATTTTAGTTAGAATGCTTATTTTTGGTTTATTTTATTAATTTCCCCCCAATCCCGTTTGCACGTCACTGCCCTATGCTTAACCAGGCGAGATCGGCGAAGATAAAATTAAACATTGTTTATTTTTTTCTTTTACATTTTGTAATGCCGATGGCCTTCTACTTGGACATTGGCATGCTTCCTCAATGATATGCAGCCTTTATTTGGAGCTGTCATAGCTCCATTTTGTAGATTGCTGAGCTGTACTCGGTTACTAACCGAGTACATTTCTGCACACTGCACTCGTCCTGCACGGATGGCTGCCAGCTTCCTGGATCACATATTACCCTCATTTGCATGGTTTTCACCTGCAAATTAGGGTAATTTGTATACAGGAGCTCGGTCCGTGCAGGATTAGCCTATGAGCTCACATGCACGTCCCTGGAACTCATTCCTGGATCGTACATCAGCCATATTGCTGAAAATAGCTCTTAAACTAATCCTGCACGCTATAAAGGGCTTTGTAAATCTGGGGGAGGGTCTATATTACCTCCGCAAAAGTTATTTCTGTCAAATACTTATTCATCAATACTAAATAATCAAAAATCGTATTCCATGAATGACCTATACAGGGAAAAAATTTACATCAAAATGTTATAGTTAGCCATATCAAAGCATCACTATGTTTAAAACATGCACATACAGTTTTATTTGCATTTAATAATGAAGTTTGGGGACACTGTTAAAGTAAATTACTTAATAAAGTATGTAAAAAAAGATATTGTTTTACATTTCATTTCTGAATACTATGTTATAATTTCATATGACGTACATATGGTGTAGTGTTACGTCTGTCACTTCTAAACCTTAACTGAGTATAAAAGGCAAAAGTTGCATGAACATCACTGTATGTGTGGCAGTTGGATAACTGCTATAATGGCTATTACATCTCTCAGTGTTCCTGGAGTTATAGGGAGCTGCTATAGAACAGTAAGATCTCAGAAATAAGGAGATGCTGACTATTGACAGATATTTATATAACTTAGAGAAAGTGTGGAAAGACAGGAAGCACTGGTGTTGTCAGCTGAAGTATTGTCAGAAATGTAAAAGGTAGAGCTATAATATCCATAGTGCAGAGGACGAAATGCTTTTAAAATCAGTTGCACATGACCATCCATCTGATGAAGCAGAAGTAGAGAAATATATAGCATGTCATACTTCAAAGGAATCTGATGGTTAATGTCGAGACACCCCTATGTTAGTTGATGATGTTGTTGCAAGTATGTCTGTAGAATGTACTCTTGCACTCCCAAGTAGGCATTCTATGCTACAAGAAGTTAATTGAATCAGACGTAAAAAAATCTTAACTCATAGTAAGGTTTGTACACCTCTTAGTACAATAACTTTTACTATCTATGAACTGAAAAAGAGTGCATTCATTCAAAAACACTTTGCATGTTTTAGTATTTTCCGCAAAAAAAATTTAATCGATTTATGTGTCAAGTATTTGGTTTATGGATGTAGGATACTTTACAAAAGGTTGTTTACACTGATAGTTATACAGTATACATGGACTAGTGTTTAATGGTAGTAACACAAAATGCCTACCACTCGTATACTGCTTAACGACCAAGAAGTCAGTTAAGTTGTATAACTTTATGTGAGAATGTGTGTTTCATTTATTGTCTAGTTTGGAACTGCAAACAAACGTGAAATATCTTCTGTGCAACTGAGTTAGTGGCAATAAAAAACAGTTGCTTGCAAAGGGTGTTTATTTCATTTTGCTCAGAATGTGTGGAGAAAACTACAATCATTAGGCTTATCATCTCTTTATGGCAGTTCTGTGACATTTCAGCTGTCTGTAAAAAAGCTAATAGCTCTGTCTTTTTAAAAGAGAGTAAGGTAGATTCTGCCTTTAATGAGTTGCGTGAAACATTTCATATCGAAGGGAAAATCCTGATTACATATTTCTCAGATGTTTATATTCTTGGATGTGTGCAGAAAGAAACAGCAAACTCATACATCATCTGCTTCTTGCTTTCTTGCTATGTTCCCAGTTTAATTTTGGAATGTATCATGCTTAAATGACATATGTTTATCACGTACGCAAAATTACATGGAAGGCTGGCACAAGCATATTCAATGCTTACTAGGCAGAAGAATATCAGATATTCCTGCTCTTCTTTCAGTACTAGTCTGAGAACAAAATAGAGTCAATGATTTATGTTTGCAACTGCTTTCAGGGTGTCCCCCTTCACCTAAAAAACGTAAATTTATTGAGAAACAAAATCATTTACAGCTAGTTCTGGATAATAAAGAACAGTAAAACATCCAAGATTTCATTACAGCTGTAGCCTTGTTATTGAAATTCTAGTCACATTTCTTTATTCTGCCTTATGCATCACACACACACCTTTAACATTTATATTTGGTTTATTCAACATTATTGTTTATTTCCGATGGGTATATAACACTCGTGAGATGTAGCTATGGTTTGAGAATGTAGTATACATTAGGTGATTATGTATAAGTTCTGTTTGTTTTGTTAGTATACCACCAACCCAGGTTCACGATGTTGGCCAACTATAACAATTCGACGTAATGAATTTCACTGTTTTGGCCATTTGTAGAATGTATGATTCGATGATTTAGTGTTAGATGAGTAAGTATTCAATGGAGGTAACTTTTGCGGAAGTAGTATAGACCCGAAAGGAATACAAAGTGTCTTGGATGAGAAATTTTGCTTGATATTTTTCCAATTTTCGCATCCCTCACACCCCAA
Organism: Protopterus annectens; assembly: GCF_019279795.1. Lineage (NCBI taxonomy): Eukaryota > Metazoa > Chordata > Ceratodontiformes > Protopteridae > Protopterus > Protopterus annectens. The sequence continues at coordinate 1,638,238,780 of NC_056731.1, read as the reverse complement.
AGTTTCCTTCTTTGAATCTTTTAACACCACCTCTCCCATTTCATTATGGAGCAGATACTGGAAGCTTTTACCAAAACTAAATATAACAAATATATGGGCCCAGATAATAAGTCAGGTTGCCTTGTTGTTAACCCAAAGAATGTTATTACTGAACTCATCCTTAAGTCTTTTAATCTCAGTCTCTCTACAGGGTGTATGTCTGAGTTTTGGAAAATAGTGGTTGTGGTGCCTCTACATAAGAGTGATATTGCAAATGACCCTGGAAATGATCATCCTATTAGCTTCACTAGCATTATCTATAAAAACACAGACCAGAGCTTTGTCAATCTTATTAACAATGAAATTGGTAACCTTCAAATATCTAAGTCTAGTCACGATGGTTTGGGGATGTGTAGGTCTTGCTTGCTTAATTTGGCTGACTTTTTTGAGGGGGTGACTGATGCCATTAATGGGGATCCTTTTGTGCATTTTGTTTATCTCAACTTTGCTAAAGCATTTAATATAATTTCTTATCCTTGCATTGCTGATAAAGTTACCAGCTTAAACATTAGCACCAGTATTACCTGATAGATTAATAATTGTTTCTCAGATCATACACACGGGGTGGGAGTTGGTGGCATCATTTCATCTAATTGATTAGTAGCTAATGGAGACCCTCAGGTTTCTATACTGGACCTTCTTCCCTTTGTTTTCTCTTTCTCTGATGCAAAAACAGATGTCCATGGTTTGGGTTGACAAAGCTTGCAGATAACTGTAAGACTCACACACAGATTCGTATTCCCCAAGAAAAGTTAGAAGGGGTCATTACCTCATGGTCGTACCATGACTTTAGACATGATGCAAAAAATGTACCCCGGGATTCAAGAAGCTCAGCACAAGGACGGTTTTAGCCTTGCACTGAGCGTCCTCACTGCAGATGGCGCAGCAGCGCCATATGAATTTGTATGAGGGCACACCGCCACACCCACAACGTGCACAGGAAACATGTGCGAGTGCAGGAGGCATGTACAAGTGCTCTACAGAGGCGTAAACATGCCACGAGAGTTGCAAAACCTACTATGCCTACTAGTAGAGCCTGCCTCTAATAGTAAGTCAGTAATTCAGTGTCCGTGGATAGCGAAATGTATGCTAAGCATACAAGAGTGTCCACAAACAGTGAAATAAAATCGAAGTAGTAAACACATAAGCACGTAATGGAATGTTGAGCCCTGTCCCTAGAACATTCACAAGTAGATTCCCCATGCCCCTATTAAACATTTGAATTGCTGCAATATCGAAGGAGTAAGCAAAGCACAGCGTGTTTGCACGTTGCTGCCCTCCGCCGAGCATAGCTTGCACATCAAATTCAGTCAAATAGAGAAAAACATGCGGAATCAATGTAAATGTCAATAGTGTAGTGTTTAGAGCATCCGCCTAACAAACAGGCATTCACGGCTCTAGCACAACAATAGCACATATCATTTTCCATGTGTAATGAATGTCGTTTTGCTGTAAAACCAACATGAGTATTGCATGAGATATTTAACTTAAATATCATTCAAGCAAAGTGGCACCGTCATAAGGAATAAGGCACTAGTAAGCAGGTGTAAGCGCAAATAAGCAGCAGTAAACATATATAAGTACCAGTAAGCAATTCTGAGTGCGCTTGCGCGGGTCTAAGCAGTGCCCAGAGTCTATAGGAGTAGGGAGTGGCCAATGTGTAGTGGTGTGGATACACCGCAAATCCAACTGGAGAATGGATGACTGCAGTGTTAGGGAGGTGTTGGGGTGTGTGTTTGGCGAACCAGGAGCCATGGGTATATATGCAAATGAAGCAGCACAGCAATAGTGTATTGGTTAGAGCAACCGCCTAACGAACAGACATTCCCGTATCAAATCCCACTACATCACATACCATTTACCATCAGTAATCTGTACCTGAACATATTGCAACATCTGTCAGCTGTATAACCTGCAAAATAACAATTAAAAGTTAACTGGAGCGAACTGTCAGTGTCATAATGAATGAGGCAATAGTATGTAGGTTTAAACATATATAAACACCAGTAAGCATGTGTAAGTGCATTTGCGCAGGGTATGCATTGCTTTACAGGCACACACACACACACACACACACACACACACATACACACACACACACACACACACACACACACACACACACACATATATATATATATATATATATATATATATATATATAAATATTTGCAGCAGAGATATACATATACACATATATATATATATATATATATATCTATATATATTTGTATATATGTATATATGTGTGTGTGTGTGTGTGTGTGTGTGTGTGTGTGTGTGTGTGTGTGTGTGTGCATAGATAAACACTGATATGCAGCTATGATAGGAAACAGCACACAAGAATGACATGTTCACAGGCTATGCCAATGGAAGTGAGGGGCCCAAGCAAGAAACATGAAATACATAGCATGACCTTCCATCCCCCCCCAGCCAGACATGGGAAACATACACACAAACAATGTAAAGAGTCCACTGCTCCCCAGACTACAGGCAGGATACAACCGAGGGGGGGGGTACACAATGCACCCATGAATTCTAATCTTGGAACACAGACAGGAGCGTCCCTTGTGGGACGCCCCAAAATTGGCAAGACCAAAAGAAGGTGATAGACTGAACATTCTGGCTGGACTATATACTTACTCGGAATACAATGTGGGAAAGCCTGATGACCCATGAGTCGAGACAATCGTATAAAATGGGTCCCGTGAAGTGGAAAGTGGGCAGCGTGAAGTGCTGTGTCCAGAACCGACCAGGACCCAGAGTAAGGATGGGTGCTCTAGAGGAGGTGAGGGTGGGGGAACTATGGGTAGCTACTTATAGGTTTAGGTGTGCAGGTGTTGGCTGATGTGGGCCTATATGGACAGCCCTAGGGATGTAAGCAAATGTGTTCATTGGGCAGAGGCATCGCCCAACAGGCTGCCACACCCACTACGAGTCCAACTGCAGCAAAGTGTAATCTATATGGCAAGGAAAGGAATAACCAGATGTAGATGTATATATGCAGAGGTATGTGTGTGTATATCTACCCATAGTGACACAGAGATAAGCCTCTCCCTCTCCGTAGTACAAATGTATACATGCAGAGACAGAATATAGATACATACCCACATAAATATATACATATGCAGACACCCATAGACCCATATGTTGTTAGATATATATATATATATATATATATATATATATATATATATATATATATATATATATATATATATATATATATATACAACAATATATAAATATATACATGTATGCATACATATACAGATATATCTGTATATAGTAATGTTTATATTTATATATATATATATATATATATATATATATATATATATATATATATATATATATATATATATATATATATATATTATATATATATATATATATATATATATATATATATGTGTGTGACTGTAAATATACACATGTATATAGCTAGGATATGATACAGCAGTTACGAGTTACATATGTTCACAGGCTGTGCATATGGGGGTGAGGGGTCCAATAAACAAACGTGTAACATGTAGCATCAACCTTCACCCCCCCCATCCCCAGCTAGGCCGGTGTGACATACAGACACACAATAAAAGTAAACACACCACTGCTTACCAGTCCACCAGCAGGATACTACCAGTGGGAGAGACCTGCCAGGTCTAATCTTGAAACATAGACATCGATGTCCCTTGTGGGACACCAAAAATTAATGATCATTGGAGGCAGTCCCGGTAATGATTCATCAAACCAGGCTATAGATGTGCACGGACCAGTATGTTGTGCAAACCTGATAACTCATGGGTTGACACAATGTACGACATGTGTCCCAACACGGGGAGAGTGGGCAGTGTGTAGTGGTGTGTTTATACCCCACCTGCACCCACAGTAAGGATGAGTGCTGTAGAGGAGTGGCAGGTGGGGGAACTATGGGTATGCAGTTATGGGCCTAGGCGTGCAGGTGTTGGCTGGCACAGTCATATTAGGATCACCCGGGGATGTAAGTAATATTCCGAAATGGGCATAGCTGATGCCCATACCTCTCAGCCCCTAAGAGCAAATCCACTGGACAGGACATAAACCACTGGGGGAACAAATAGGGACCATACCTCTGAACTGTCCCCGATTTCCAGGGGCGTCCCTGATTTTGACTCAATTTCTAACTCTGTCCCACTTAATCCCTCCTAAAACTAGTGACTTTTGGAGGAAAGGTGGTGAATTACACGTAATGAATAATGACAGTAGTTAAGAGTTATAAACATCATTTACCTCAGAAAATGTGTATGAATTCATATGCTCTGAGTCTGTCAATGTGTCAGGTTAATAGCACCAATAATTTAAATGTGTCCCTGATGTTGTTATGACGTGTCCCTGATTCAGTTGGTATTTTTCCCCAATCGTATAAGAGGTCTGATAGGGACAGAAAGCACATATTCCACTGACAACCTTAGAAAGATGATAGAATATTAGGTATGCAGTAGCATCACTCAGCTGAAGGATGTGGGTTCCAAAACCTAATTACTTGTTTGTATTGAAGAGTGTCAGTTCCCACGTATTAGCCAGACAGGAGCAGATTGTAAGAGGAACACACCAATAATATGAATCAAACTCTGGACAGGCCGCGGATTCCATACAGTCGAACGGCATGCTTTTGCCTAATGGGCAGCCATTCCCGATACTGTAGGCATGTAATCCAATGTAATAGGCATCATAAGGTAATATCATAGTCCTCACTCCCTCCCAGGGGTGTGAGTGTCAGATGCAAATACCAAATGCAGTGCATTTGCAAGTGCGGGAGGAAGTGGGTGTAAGCCTGGATGTCAGTATGCGAGTATTACACTGGTAAAACAATGTTGAGGCTAACTGAGTGTAAGAAACTGTAACCGGAGGTTAGCATTGCTTAGTTCAGCGCAAACCCACAGACACCCGCTCACAACTGGTTCAATGTGCCTTAATTACTCCATATCCAATGGCCATGTTCTGCCCAGCAACAAAATAAACAGCCACGGCAAGGCTCAAAACCAGGAACCTGCACACACAGCTATTGTGATTTACCACTAAGCCATGGCAGATATACAGACCTCAGATCTTATCACAAACATATCATCCAGCACAATCATTCAACAGTATAGGAAATGTATTCCATCATGTAGATGTATGTGTGAGTGTTTATGTCCAGATATAGATACATACATATATATAGATATATCAAGAACATCCCATGTGACAACAAAGCATTACAAAGGAATGAAAATGGAAACACCAGCAACGCCTGTTTTATGTAGTGGTGTTGTCCTATGTCATAGCAAGAGTCCCTCGGACAGACATGTGTCATTAATACACACAAACATTTGTACATTGGCCAAATACATCACTCTATGCATTTTATTTACATTAACACAACAGTTCCTGTACAATCATTATGTGAGAACGGTATTCTTGCAAGGTGCTGTGCGCGAAATCATCATCATGATAAAGGTAAATGGGGGTAACCATAGAGGGACCGGTAGTGTTGTGTGTACAATGGGGTCGTCTGCATCACGTATACCTGGACCTTTAGGAGTCATTGGCATACCAGGATCATGTGTCTGAGAGACAGGTGTTAGTTCAACTGGAGTATGTTGTGATGCATATTAAAAGGGTTACATGTGTCCAGTGGACACATGTGTGAAATGGACAGCTATGTATGGGGCAAATGTTGTTCTAGGAACTGATTGGCCTTTCGTTTCCATAGGGTGAGAGTGGGATGTGAGGGAAGGAGAGTAGGTATGCTCGTGGAGGATAAGTTGGGTAGGATGACAGACAAGACAGCATACAGGGTCGGTATATGACACATGTGGGGGAATACACCTCAGACGGGGAGGGGTGTTCGGCAGTCACAAGCCCATGAGCCCCCAGATGGAAACAGTGGGACGGAGGTCCCCAGCCATGGGCAGCCACCACTGCACCAAAACAGCCGCAAAGGTGGCAGTGCTGGGGGCTGTCTAGGAGGGACAGGCTCACCTGTAAATGTGACACTCTGCCCTCGAGCTGGTGTATCTGGCCTCAAAACCCCTTATTGAGCCCCCTACGCACCATGTCCGGTACTGCACGAAAGCGGACATGTTCCTGTCTGGACCTGCTTCCAGGGGGGACAAGCCCCATCCTCAGTGGCAGTTCCACCAGAAGGAGGTGCAGAGCCAACAAAGGTGGAGGTCCAAGGCTGGGCCCCAGATGTGCTGGTGCCTGGTGCCATGGCCAGCTGAAGTGGGACAGGAGGTTCTGCCGGGACCTCTAAACCCATACAGCCTATGGTGTTGCAGTATAAACACAGATATGGCTTAGTAATAGTCAACAACAATCAGGAGTACTTATAACAGCATGCATAGATATGACCATCAACCCAACACAACAGATGGTATACATTTGCAGAGGGAGCATAACACATGCATATATACTGCATGCCATCTGTACAAAGTATAGAAGACTTGTGACTGCAGCTATGAACAGTGGCCGATTATTGGCATGTCACTGAGAACCCCAGAAAGTGTCTGTCATACCACTGTTTCATGTGACATATGTCCAATCGGGATGCAATGGTAGTAACTCATCACTATCACCATGCACTGACTGCAATCCTCACACTATGCCCCTGCGATTCACAGATGTGTGTTCAGTGAGTAACACAGGAAACAAATGGTTCCACACACTGACCAGTCCACAGATGGCCCTACAGATGGGGGTCCCTCACAAACAGAGCACTGTCTTGTCAGTTTTAAAACATGCAGAATAGCCATTACCACACACAACTTGTTAAACAGACAGTAGTCTCAATGAAGCATATCTACACTTACATGCTTTAGTCATGTCTGGCACATCACTCTCCTGTCTTTAGGCTATTTTCCACTGTGTATGTTGTGTGAGGAACATCCAGATATCATTTGTGATGCCGTTTACCAAACACCAGATCCATGTACTGCTCAGAGCGACTGTCATGGGCAAACATCAACATGATGTTCCTAGATAATGTACTGTGTTTCCATGCGATTGGCTATGGGAACATCATCACAGCTGTTCCACATGCAATCAGCTAGAGGAGGACTGCAATAGGTGCAGAGGCCATCACCTGATCATGACCATCACTTACAAAACACAAGCTGCTGCTGAGCTGGTGTACAACTCCACATCCACCACAGAGTGTGTGGGAGGGACAGACAGAGGCAAAGTACATCAGAGAAGGGCTTGGAAACTAAAACCTAAGCATCGTCTGTCACACACCGACCAGTACAGGGGTTCAAACACCTGACTGACTAGTCATTACTATTACAAGTGCATGCAGTTACTCCATGTGCCATAAAGCTGACATGTCGGTGTGCTGCAAGAACATATATGTGTGCTGGTGAGCAACATCTGCAACAGAGATATAGTAGACATACATTAGGTGTAGCACACATGGCTGTCCACATGAACGGATGTCATTGTCAACACAAGCACACTCTCTAATGGACTCACATTGACACGCTTTGCCAGGCCCACAAATACACTTCCTAACTACTTAGTTTGCCACACTGCAGTAGAGCACAGGTACTACATGCACCACAGAGGATATCCGGAGGTTCTATGGGCTAAGGCATGTGAACGTGTTTGACATCTGTCGGTATGCCAATGGGAGTTATACTGGGCATGACTGTGGTTGGGAGCATCATACCCCACATGCAGACACAAGGTGCCAGTACTGACATGCATGTGTGCATTGCTTCATGGGTGTGTTGTGGTTGGCTGTGCAAGGTGGCTGTACAAGGCTGGGTGAGGGGTAATCCTTGGCATCACGCCACCCAACAATGGTGTGCAGTGTCCCACACAGATGTGTATTGTATGAAATGTCCTGACATCCTGGTTACCATTGTGTATGGCCATAGATTTGCAATGCATGCCATGTCTGTGTTTGATAGTCCTTGACATGGATATTGCCTGGGATGTGCACATCCCACAATAATGTACAGTGACATGCACAAGTGTACCTGGTTTGGCTGGCATATGTTGTGTACACAGGGTTTACTATTAAAATTTTGAATGGCACTCCGTCGACTGTGCTATAGTCGGCAACGGAAGTTCGAAAACGTCAAATGTCGATGTCAAAAAATCAATCTAGGAATGGTTTTAACATGGGTCAAGGTAGGTGTTCAGTATTATTCTGAACTACAAACATCTCCCCTACCTCGACCCATGTTAAAACCCATTCCTAGATTGTTTTTGACTTGACCATTATTTTCGAACTTCCGTGTTCGACTATAGTACAGTCGATGGAGTGCCGTTCGAAATTTTAATAGTAAACCGTACACAGACTGTTATCCTCAGATATGCCAATACTGGCCTGGTGTAGCAGGACCTGCTTATAGACAGCAGGTTGACCCTGCACCTGCATTGATAGCATGATACCGGTATTCCCTGGTGTCAGTGGCATTGGTCCATACAGGGCACACGTAAGGCATTGTATGGCCTCTGTGGATCACATTTGATGGCACCACATTTGTTGCAGGCATCCAGTGGGGAACATAGTGAAGGCACATTGTACTCAATTACGTGCCTATTGTACTGCTGTACAGGATGCCACGACCTCTGCAGCCCACTGCAATCACACCATGCCTACTATCTGTCATTAATGTGCAGGGTACTAGCAGCATAGCGGAATATTCTAGGCAAGTGTGTTTGTGTATGACACATGGGTTCGGAACGTATTCTGGGTAATAGTAGGGTTGCATACTTTGTTCACCAGGCCATTTGCCAGATGTAGGGGTATGGCTTTCCAACACAGTCCTTTGGCTGACTGACATCTGTACTCTGAGATAGGCATTGTGACATATAATATGGACACCATATAGGAAAACTACAAAACCCACTCCCAACATGTCCAGTGGTTAGACACTCACAGCCATCTCCATACAGGCTCTGACTGTCAAACAAACACACACACCTGCCATGTCGTGGAATATAACCCCTACCTAACTAGTGTATCACACTACAGCATTACACAGTTACAGCATGCGCTACAGAGATTA
>NC_056731.1:1638209703-1638227203 GCF_019279795.1 Protopterus annectens | reverse complement strand
CCTGAACTGGAGTATGGTCATCTGTGGAATGGACAACTACTATCACTATACAGGCTTACAGAAGGCATGCTCATACACTGTAGCACTGGGCCATTTGGGATGCACTCTGACTACAACTACAAAAGGTTATACTGGGCAAGCTCATACACTTAGTAACAAAGGGCTTATTGGATGCACTGACTCAAATTACACAAGGTGGCAGTGGATGCGCTCATACACTTAGTAGCACAGGGCTGTTTGGGATGCACTCCGATGCTAACCACTGAAGGCCACAGTGTGCATGCTCATACACTTACATGTACAGAACATGTTGTAATGGACTCCTATTGTAAACACACAGGTTTACAGCTAGGTACATCTTACCTGTAGGTATATATGCACATCATATAGGTTTACTACCTGATGTATGTGGCCCGTAAATTATATATCTGTGTCTGTGCTGTGTGATACACATGCATACATGTACATGACGTACTGACATATATATTAAGTATACACATTCATGCATGTGTGGATGTGACAGACAATAGGTTACCTGGGTCGCACAGGTGGATGCTACCTATGGCATGTGTCACACACCTTGCTACCCTGGAAGGCATACATTGATAGTAGGTTGTGGACAGTGGCATTATATGTGGAACAGTGGCATGTGCAAGCATAATGTGTGAGCCACCTTGTGTAATGGTAGTGAGGTACAGGTGTCAAGATGACCTCTCCCGGCTGTGTTAGTAGCTGTCATTATTACCAGGACTGCTGCCCTAAGTATATCTCACATTGGTCATACAAGTTCTGCTGCTGTCCGTCACCTTACATGAGGCATTTGCTACCAAGCACATTAATGCCACTCACAGTGATGTCATGGTATGAGTGGCAACTGCTAGTCCAAAACAATGAGCCAATGTCCTGCTGTTATTATGAGGTTGTCCAGTGTGAGTCATTCCGGGTTGTCATGACTGAATGACGAGCCTTCAGCACAGAGCACATGCATCCATGTTTCATGTGTGTGTGGATAATACCTAGATTGCATTTATCCATATAGCTGCATTCCAAGGCAAATGTCCTACACCTAGAAGCAACACCTTGACACCTACAAGACAATTGCATTGGATGCTTGTGCTAACCAGTGCTAGATGTGTGGCTTTAGTAATCCATTTGCTCAATGTAGAACCTACAATGGGGAATACTGATATCTGTGCAGTGAGGAGCACGTAGCTGAAGTCTCTGTAGTGCACAATTGCACTACCACCATATAACTCAGATCCAGACATGTGGGCCATAACAGTGGTATGGACCATTCCAAGTGGTGGTGTACACATATTCATAAAGGCTACTGACATGCAACAACCACTACTCCGACATAGCGCATCACAGATCAGTCAGGTACAGGTGACAGTGGCAAATGCTGTATTCTAGGTTGTATCCTCATATACATCCACCACCTTGTCCCCAGACTACCAAAACACATCCATATGTTGTATGACATAGTATGGTAGACCACCAGATAACCATCAATTGGTGGACTGTACCTAGGCCTACATCAGCTGTGCAAAGTACCCATGTACAGATACAGCTGCACAATGTGTTATGCAATGCAATAATACCACTGTTTGTAACCAGCTCAGTTGTACACATACCAGGGTCCCTCAGATGTTGTCGTCATTAACATGGTCGATTGTTGCTGTACACCAGCAAAGAGCACCCTCATGGTTGGATATGACCTAACTGTACCTGCCCTGGATATGTACATCCCACACTCATACAACATAAATGACATTGCCATAGCTTTCGCTATCCTTTCAACATACAGGTGGCCACAGTCATTACACACATGCACATGGCAGATAGCATGCTAACAGTACATAAGGTTTGATATCTATATTAACAGAGGTAATATTCCCTCTCTACTGGTCACCCATGACACCTATCATATCATATAACACCCCATGTGGCATGTATGTCTTTAGACATGTCCACCTAATGCAATACTTACAAACATACCCAAATAACAGGACCATAGGACCTACACAAGGCCTGTATTGACAGACTCAGGGAAATCCAGCTCTGCTCTGTATGTTCCCGAGTAGTCACAGGTGATATGTTCATGACATGTACAGCCATGTGTGGCCACAGCTCCTACATATACCCCATGTCAACAATTGCAAGCCATGCATGCTGTGTGCTGTCTGGATATTAGCCTTAGTACCACAATAGCCAGTACGTGCTGGGGTGAGATGTTTACAAGCCACAGACCTTGCACATGCTTGAATGAGTGTACCGCCTAGCTCTAACAGAGCACATTGCTGGCACTCTTCCAGTAAACATGAGGTGTGTGTGGCAAATATGATGTGCTCACTGTTGACCATTACAGTGCCCTGGCTTCACCATGGCACTGTCAAGTAACAGTTTGTAGGAGCATGACATGGAATAATGCTGTGTGGGTCTTGCTGATATGTGCTGTTGTCATATATGTACACTTGCCTATCCAGTGAAGGTGGTGGTGTCCTATCAGTACATGAATACAACATCCATTATGGTGTAATGTTTCACACATGGCATGGGGAAGGTGTGGAATGTATCCTCTTGACCTGCTAGTGCACTTACTGATGTAGACCGCATATGTGTATGTATTGATGTTTGTGTAGATTCCATGTGTGTGCAGTGTCTGATGTCTGAAGGTGACTGTTGTCTTAGTACAACATGCTGTTGCAATACAGCCTCAGCATTGCCAACTGTATATGGTGATATGCTTAAAGTACAGTAAGCTGTACATGAGGTATGGACAGATGTTTGGACATGACTACTAAGTGGTGGGGCTTCTTTGTAGATGAATGATTACTGAGGACAGCTCACTGGTGTGTTATAACCAGTCCTACAATAACCTGTGTAACTGCTAAGGTCAGGTTTTGTTAATTGAAGTGGAAGACAGACAATGTAGAATGCTGTAAGGTTGACACTGAAGGCAAACCTCATGACACCTGTAACAGTAATATCTCCCCTGTGCATATATTGTGCATATATCAGTGCAGCTGGCAAAGGAAAGAGTCGGTAAGCTTTGCACCGGATGTGATAGTGCTGTACTTCTGTAGTACCTATCATGAGATAGGCAGGTGTTTGATTCACAGTACTGGCACATGTGGGTGTGTGTGTCCATATATGTCACGTATGGTTGGGAATACATCCCATATGTTATCACTCTCCTGAACACCGTTGTTGACACCAGGATAGAGTGAAGTGTAGAAAGAAAGGCATAGGCAGGTGGTTAATCCTCACACATGTAAAGTAACTGTATGTGTGTGACATAGGTGTATATCTTTCTGAATGCCACAGTGTGTGTGTGTGTGTGTGTGTGTGTGTGTGTGTGTGTGTGTGTGTGTGTGTGTGTGTGTGTGTGTGTGTGTGTGTGTGTGGCTGTCCGTGTGTATGGCTGTCCGGTCCCTGGAGTGAGGCTATATTTTATCATAGTGAAATGTTAATGCACCCTCCCCTCATCCATTCAGTGCAATCTAGCATCCCTGTTGATAACAATCGTAGACGGGCATTCTAACCGCCTGTTAACATGTACACCCCTGGGGTGTGACCTGTTGTTACAGACCCTACTGATGGACCCCCCTCCCCACATACACTCACTGTACTGTAGTATCCCTGTCGATGTCCTCGATCATAGGCCATTCCAACTACCTGTACATGTGTAATCTCTGTGGCACGTCTTGTAATTGTGTAGTACTATAATTATGATATGCACATAGGCAGGGGTTCTCATCCAAACACTGGCAACTGTGTATGTCTGTCAGAGTGTGTGTTACTGTGTCTGTGAATCCCTGAGTGTGTGGGTGTGTCTGTGTTTGCATGCTGTCATTGCAGTGGGTATTACTGCTTCCCAATGAGAAGCCACTATTTCCACTGGCCTTTACCCTTGTCATCTGGCATACCACTCTTTTACCTCCTCCATGCTCCAGGTAACTATACCTGTGATGTCACCCACTATGGATGTGACAGCTCTGAACACAGTAGCTTACTACACAGGTATTATGCTCTTAGATCATTAGAACAGTAAACATAATTGAAACATGGGAGAATATAAGTGTGATGTGGAAGCTACAAAGTGCATGCAGGTATTGTCATACTGACCTGTGGGTAGTCAACATGTACATATGGGACACTAACCACAAACACCGACATCCCCCGGCACATGCAACTACACCTGAAAGAGGAAGGCAGAACATCAAGATCAACATGCTGTTGTTACACATGATACATACTGTCAAATGTACAATATCCATTCTAAATCTGTAATACATGTATGCTGCCTGTCAACACTACTCAACAATATTAATCTACAATTGTCTACCTAGTATGGTCACCCTGTGCATCAGACCATATGAACATGTCCCTGCACTGATGGTGTGGATGATACTGATGCGGCACAGGCATCATCATATGCACAGGGTGATAATGTTTGCCAGAGGCCTAGGCTGCACCATTGGATGACATTATGTGTGTGTTAGAGCCCGTGATATCATTGAGTGTGTGTGGATGTTATATGTGTGTGTGTTGAGGTGCCCTACATTTGTTTCCAGTGTGTGTGTATGCATGCACACAGATCTGGCATGTGGCTGGCCTACAGAGGGGTATTATTGACAGCTGCAGACTGTACAATGCAGGTGTCACAGTTCACAGTGTCTGGCCATGGCCACGTGACCTGTGCCTGCCAGGGGTTGCATGGGCACTACCAGGCAGAGGTCCAGATTGGGTACCGTCTGAAGACACATGTCCACTGGAACCATTTCCTGTTGGGACCATCCAGGACCATGTGCACATGGCCTGCTGTGTCCTGGTGTGGACTGCACAGCACCAGCTGCATGGCTGCTGCTTCCACCACTATGGGAGCAGGCATGTGCAGTAGCATGTTCACGTAGACCTTCAGCAGGTGATGTAGCTGACCTACATCCTCGTGCCCATCGCCTCGCTCCCACCAGATGTTCCAGCACAGTCATTCCATGCCTGAGAATTGACATGCCACGGTCAAGAGCTCCCACCATGTCACCCAATCGTCTATCCAAAACATCTGCAAGATGATGGTAAGCATTTGCAAGTGCCTGGATGTTGTCAGTTAATGAATGGACAGCAGCCCTCTGAAGCCTCAGACCTTCTCTGATTTGTCATTCAGCACGGGCCTGTGCCTCCATTACAGCCAAAAACATGTGCCTGGTGACTCCAGCTGATGTGCTTTGTCTCGCAGGGGCATGTTGGCCAGTAGTCCTATGAGCAGCACTGAGCACATGCCTGTGTGGGACATCACCAGTCTGTTAACTGGGATCATGGTGTGCAGGTACACCTTCCATAGCCTCCACAATTCCCTGCTCTATGCTACCACCCACCAACTGTCCTTCCTCTATGGCCAGTGGTGATGGGGTATGTGCAGGCAGGGGAACTGTGTGCGAGGATGAGGGGGAGACAGGTGGAATGGCAACCAATGGCACAGATTCAGCCCCTGACAACCCTGCCAGTGCCTCAATCATACTATCATCATCACTGCTAGAGTCTGTGGGGACACTAACATCAGGTGGACCACAGGAGGGAAAAGCACCTATATCAACACCTGTGAGGGGAAGACAAGAACTGTACATTACAAGTTATACCAGACAGACACAGACACAGACAGACAGAGACAGACACAGACAGACAGAGACACAGAGACAGACACAGACAGAGACAGACACAGACAGAGACAGTCACAGACACACAGAGACAGACACAGAAAGACAGAGACAGACACAGACAGACAGAGACAGTGACAGACAGACAGAGACACAGACACACAGAGACAGACACAGAAAGACAGAGACAGACACAGACAGACACAGACAGTGACAGACAGACAGACAGAGACAGACACAGAGACAGACAGACACAGAGACAGACACACACAGAGACAGACACACAGACACACACGCTACATGCAGTTGATATGGCAGATGCCATTCAGGTTAGACAATTATACTTTCAGCTTAGACAATTATAGTGGTAGTTATCATACATCCCTGAGTTGCACACAACAGCATGCATGTGTTATAGCAGATGGCATGCACCTTACACAATTATAGTGGTGGTTAGCATACATACCTGTATTGCACCATTTGTGTTAGTAGCCTATGCCCCATACCTGCAACACAATGCATGCACTTTGCACCATTGCAACGCACTGCCTTGGTGTGTGCAACATACAACACATGTTAACAGACTATCGCTGATTTTTGTACATCTGCCACTGATGCTTTGTGTTGGCCACCGCCTCTATGTGTGAGGACATGAGCAGTAGTGTATGTCGACTGCATACTATGTTTGCCTGAGCCCTAGCTTGCATATCTCCCCAAAGCAGTGCATGTCTGTTCAACATTATTCTGCCTACCCCTCAGCTGAGTCTAGACATTGTGCATGTGACTGTACATACATGTTTGACATGGCTGTCCCTACTTTGCAATGGTGTCACAGACCAGCACAGGTTTACAGTACACCAGCCTGCTGTGTGGCATATGACCTTGCCAATCACATGGAGTATGACATGTCTTCTGCTGACGTGTTGAATGACATGCATACATGTGTAACACAATGGTGTCCTTTCCAATCTACAGTATGGTAATGGTGTCCCAATGCAGGGGCGTGTTATACTAACATGGGCCTTCAGCTGATCCAATGTTGTCTGTCCACCCTACAAATATGCAGGGACATACTGCACATTGAGCTGATGTGCATAGCCATTGCAGGGCATCATGTGGCTTCACAATTGCTATACAGTGTGAGCTACTGAAAAAGTTCATAGCCATGACTATGTTCACATACAATACATATCTAATGTGGAATGTGACCCACATCACTGAGGTGTATACACACTAAACCCTAATGTGGAATGTGTGACACAGGTTACAGAAGGGTATACGGATGACACCCCTGCACATCTGCAACCATAAACCAAAAAATGGAGTACGCCTGGTAAAACCAGGGGGATACAACAGAACCTGGTGGTAGTTTCTGAAATGGAAGTTAATACAACACAAGGTGAAGGTCATGAAATAGTAAGCCAAGATGGATTTCATATTTTCAATTAATTTGGAGGTGACTCAAGATTTTTTCAATTTATTCACAAAAGGTTTTAAATTTGTACCTAGCCAGAATAGTAATTTAGCACAGGCCATTTTAGATGTTAAAATGTTTGTCAGAAAATTAAATTTGGAAAACATGTTCGGAAATAATTCAATGGGAACCCTAAATAGTGTGCCTAGGAAACACAGTACTTTTAATCCTCCCATTCACCCTCAATTAAAAAATTTAGAATCTAGTATTGAGAAAAAATTAGAAACAAGATCAGGACCAATACCAGAGTATCTAATTTGGAAGAGAAAAAAAATTACTTCTTAATACTCTGAGAGAAGATCCATATATTAGGGTTATGGAACCAGATAAGGGTGGAGGGATTATAATTATGGATAAAATTATCTACGATGGTAAAATGTACTCTATATTGCATGATGTATCCAGGTATAGTATGGGGTTTATTAATGAAATTAATATTTCATATAAGAAAATAGATTTGTCTCTCAAAGATCTGTTTGATCAGGGAGTTATAGATTATGACACCTATTTATACCTGGAAAATACTGCACCTAGAGTACCTTCAATGTTTGGGGTTCCCAAGGTCCAGAAAGATGTATCTAATCCTCCTTTAAGACCCATTGTAGCATCCCAAGGCTCCAAGATTTCTCCTTTATCAAGATTTCTGGATTGGAAAATGAAATCATTGTGGGGTAAAGACATATATTTGTTAAAAGACTCTTGGGAGTTCCTAAAGCAAATTACACCTGATTTAAAGGTAGCCAATCTTAAATTTGTTACTATTGATGTAATATATTTATTTTCTGTCATACCCCACAAGACAGGGCTGGTTTGGGTAGAGGAGGCTCTCAGAGATAATTCAAAGACCAGTGAAAATCACATTTATATTATCTTAGAATTAGCTGAACTTGTTTTGAACAATAATGTTTTATATTTTCAAGGCAAATTTTTCAAACAGGAATCTGGGGTAGCTATGGGGGCCAATTGTGCCCCCACCTATGCTGACATAGTTTTGTCGGTATGGGAGAAGAAATTTATACATAATAGTAAGTATGTGGAGTGTTGGAATCTATACACCCGATTCCTGGATGATATATGTATTTTTTGAACTGGTACAGAGGAGCTATTAGAAGAATTTATTAATTACATAAATCAAAGTACTACTTTTTTAAGATTTACACATCAAGTGACTGTTGATTATGTTAATTATTTGGATGTTTCCTTACAAGTGATTGGAAGTGGGTTTAAATCTATTATATACAGGAAACCCACTTTTTCTAACACTTATATTAGATATACTAGTGCCAATCCATTATATCAAAAAAAGAATATAGTTAAGGGGCAGTATGTTCGGGCCTGTCGCATGACCTCTAATAAAGAAGATTTTTTTGAAAGAATGTGACCAACTTATGGAAACGTTTATGCAGAGAGAATACCCCAATGAATTAATAATGGATATACAAAGGGAAGTGTGTCATAATAGACAAGGGAAATTTAAACCTGTTTTAGGGACGGGATCAATACAAACTAAATTTTAAATGGGTCCAAAGGAAGGTGAAACAGGTTCAATACATAACAACCTTTTCATTACTAATTTTAGTGCCAATGCCTATGCAATCAAAATATAGTAGAAAGTGAATGGGCCAAATTTAATGAATACACTGATTTACCTAATTTAAAAGGAAAAACTATCAAAACTGTATTTCGGAAAGGTTATAATATAAAAAATCTATTAGAAAATAATAACTTTCCTTCTGTATTTTCCAGTAAATCCAAGGGTACATATAAATGTGGGGCATGCCCACAATGTAAGTATATTATACATCAACAAAAAATATTCTTAACAGCTAGGAAGAAATGGATAGCTGCTTCCAATTATACCAATTGTAATTCCCAGGGGCTAGCGTATATTGCTCTATGCAAAGAGTGTGAAGGATTCTACATAGGGAAAACTGAGAGAACTTTAAAACGTAGAATATATGAACACATGAATGATATTCAGAAGCATAGTTCAAGAAATGCTTTATATAAACACACCCTTCAATGCCCCCAAGCTAAATTCTATTTTTATGTGGTAGAAATGATTCCTAGAGAACTTAGGGGAGGCCCCGGGGAAACTAAATTGGAATACAGAGAGACATATTGGCAAGTAGTACTTGAAGACAACAAATTTCCCGGCATGAATGACTATATATCTATTGCCCCTTTACTTAAGCTCAGATCTGCAAAGTTATAACATAAACTATGTTAGTGACTAGATATCTACATTTATATTTATAGTATCTTGTATTGGTTTCATTTAAATGCTGGAATATGAAGTCCATATTTGTTATTTATTTCATACATATATTTTATAATGTATTAACTAATTTTATATATATTTATTTCTAATACGTTTAGTATTTATATGAATTATGTACCTTTGAATAGGTTTTTTAAAATTCATAGTGGAAGAATTGAATGATTTAGGAAATGAGTTTATGTGAACTTATTTAAAGTGCTTGAGTGCATGATCCTTTAAAGAATTAATAGGTTTATTGAACCAATGTTCTGATTAAGAAGGATATATAAAGGAAGTGACAACATGAAAGTTTTTATTTGATGAAGTTTGCGTGTTACTCCTACGAAAACGTTTTGTGGCATTCAGCAACGTTTATTTTTAATTCTGAAAATGTGTTTTGGCAGTTTTCTTTTTTACCAATAACTATATATATATATATATATATATATATATATATATATATATATACATACACACACACACACACACACACACACACACACACACACACACACACACACACACACACACACACACACACACATCTGAACACCCTTTGTGACACAGAAGGGTTCCAAAGGAACTGACGTGTACACAAAACAGAGGCATCTCTTGTGTTATAACATTTAAATCTTAAGCAGTTCATCAGAGAAGGAATGGTTGCTGTGTATCTGAAGTTTGGGGTGGGGAATTATGGCTAATGTAATCTACCCTGGTGATTGTGGAGTTAGGGTGGGGGAATGATGGGTATGGACCTACTCCCCAGTGACCACTTCTGTGTCACTGCTCGACAGTGGCACAGGAAAATAACATACCCAACTGTAGTTGCGCTTGACTGTGTATTCTTTACCATTCCTTACTATATAATACGTTGTAGACACCAGTCACCACAGATGGCTACCATGGTGTGTTAAAAGACATTACACATGTGTATGCCTGGCTACAAGGTAGTCACACACGCAAACACGCCCACACTTGCCAGTATTGTGCATACACCTCTTGCCTTTGTGAAGGTAACAAGTACAGTGGTATGCAGTTGGGGTATGTGCCACAGAACACATACAATTACATTTACTCTGATTCCACTTCTGATATGGGTGACATCACAGGACCGATTACTTGCATTGGGGAGGGGGAAGAGAGAGGTTTATCAGTTGACAAGGATAAAGGCCAGTGCATGTTCCTTTAAAGAATTTATAGGTTTATTGAACCAATGTTCTGATTAAGAAGGATATATAAAGGAAGTTACAACATGAAAGTTTTTATTTAATGAAGTTAGAGTGTTATTCCTACGAAAATGTTTTGTGGCATTCAGCAATGTTTACTTTTTAATTCTGAAAATGTGTTTTGGCAGTTTTCTTTTTTACCATTAAATACTGGATTTTATCTGGTGGATTCCGCTTCTTTTGCTATTTGCATTTATAGAAAATGTGTAGTGGCCGTTTTCTTAAGAATTTTTCCTGGTTACAGCTTTGTGGTTACTTGCACACTATGACTGGCATCTGTTTGACATCTGCAACCATATTACTGATGCCTGGCAACTATGCCCACAGATGGCTAACTTAGCAGTACTCTATGTCCCACATGCCATCTGTGTACCTCACACACATGAGGAGCAGGCATAACAGTGATGTCTGTCACCAGCAAAGTGAATGTACTGTATCTGTGGCTTGATGTGGTTGTATGTATATGTTGTGCAACACATGTATGTATTTGGATACTGTATAGGTGAATGCTTCCATGTTGTGACACACTCAAGATGTTCAAGACATGTTATCTGGTGGTTTTATGTTATGCCTACTCAAGTTGTGCACAGACCTGTATAATGTTTAGTGTTTCACATCTGCAATATCGCCATTACACAACGGCCATAGTTCTAGTGTGTCGAGCCAATGTACAACAGGGTGTACACACATGTACATCACTTCTACTGTGTGTGTTGCTTCATGTCTCTGGCCATCCTCCATGGCCATGTGTACACATGTTCTGTCCAATGGTTGTGATGGCAATCTTATTTCACATGTCAGTGTTATCCCATATGACATACACCCATAGATGTCATTTCCTCCACTGAGGACAGAGTTATGCAGACAAAGGGTGGTATGTATGGGATGTGAGACTTGTTTTTCAGGACAGCTGAGCAGTGTTGCAGTCAGCCCACTACATGTCATGGACATGTCAGATAGCACATGACATTGTATGACATTCATAGCAAGGGTATACTCCACAAGGGTGTATCCTGTGGGCTGGTCATACTCCAGCTCCAACACATTTAGAGTGTGAGCACACATATACTCTCTGTACAGTACTGTTCGTATGCCCAACATGTGTAATGCTGATATGTAGTACCTGTCCCTACAGTGGAAGACACCTCCACTATCGTATTCACTGCTGTCCACACATCTGGCAATAACAGTTTGGAAGGTTTAATGTAGATGTTTCATATAGTCCTCAATTGTTTCACATAGGTAAACACTGTGATGCATTGCAGGTCTGACCAATATCCATTAACAGGACCACCATACATTATGTGAACGTGTGTTAAGGCAGATAGTAAGCAATTAATATGTTCCGTGCATTATCAAGCCTGGTAAATAATAACAATCTCACCTGACACAGGCTGCTGTCCCTGCAAAATGCCAGAGGTACCTAAACAGGAGTGTCACAGCAGCAAGATCATTATCCACACCTGTGGGATAACTACAGGGTGCAATGTCCATGTTAGCACATAAGCCAGTACAATACACTATACTATGGAGTATGCACATATGTACATACAAAGAGTAGCGGACTATAGTATGTGGCATGTGTGCATACATGCCTTGCATATGATGTTACATTACATATTGTACAGTAACACATGTAACTATGTGAAATATAGTTGTGATTTAAGTGCAATAGTGACTTACCAGGCAACTCCAGGCTCGGTGGTTGAGAGACACCCACCTCCACAATACCAGCTAAAGCTTGTGGATGGAGGTCTGCAGGTGTCCCCAGGTTGGCCAGTAGCTCCTTAGTACGTGTGAGTGGGGGCTGGGTGAGTGGCCCCCCACCTGTTGCACCTTGTTCCCTGGTGATTGCATTAGCATGCTGTTTCGTCCATCTTATGAGTTCAGTGCAATTTCGGCACACCTGCTGATAGGTGCGATTGTGACCGCCAACATAATTTACCCTCCTGTAGAGTTCCTCCCACAGGGCATCCCGCTGCTGTGCATCCTGTGGCACATGGCTGAAGAGTGTTGTGTGGTTGTTGAGGAGGCATGGGACGAGGACCTCATCCTCTAAGTGGCTGTACGCTGGCAGTCTGCTACGTAGCATACCTGGAAGACATAATGATGGAGACAGGTCACAGTAACTCACAGAGAAGTACAGCAGTACAGCTGAACATACATGTGTATCACATTTATTAAGATTACAAATACGTCTTTGCAATTCTACATGACACTAACATCACTGACATGTATAAGTCACACAAATTTGACACTTACTGGTGATGTGATGTTATCACCATATATCTATGTGTCATGTGATGACATTGCTCATATACCATGTGGATGTTGTCTTGACGTGGGCATGTCTGTTTGCCTGTACTGGTGTCTTTACCTATCAGTACATGCCTGGATGTGTTCACATTAATGCACTTGACCTTAATGCTGTGTATATGTCATATATATAGTCATACATAGCCGTTAGGGACATGACCTGTGACCCTGAAGACTTGCAAGCATGTATGTGTTTTGCCATATACATCTACATGGCACTGTACAGCTGTGTAGCATCCTGCCATGTATTGCCTGTGTTGTACGTGTGTAACACATGGGACAATAGCTAGCCTGATGGTATTTGCAGGGTTAGATATCAACTATAGCATGGATGGTCATAGTGATCTAGTAGGCTATATAGCCTGGGCCATTTATGAGCTAGGCAGACAGGTTACCTAGCTGTAGGCAACAGACAGGTAAGTTTCAGTGGCCAGTTCAAGCATTGCCACAGAACTGATCCACAGGGTTACTGATATATTTGGCATGCGGTCATCACACCATGTCAAAGAGAGGGGTGATGTGCAGCTTCACTGGACAGGGATGCATAGTATGGCAAGAGTATGTTAAGTGTATGGGACAGAGATCTGTCAGGCATGTTGTGATACTTGTACTAGAACGGTGGATGTTCATGATGTATGTGTTTATTTGGGATCAGGATATGTTAAGTGTAGCATATCCAACACCTCTGGGTTAGACATGGCTTTATTCAGGGTAGGCTGCATGCTACATAGTGCAGCTAGGGATTGGGAATGGCAGTGTAGGCCATCTACACATGGGCAATAACCCTTAAAGGAAATATGTGATCTGTTATGGGTCACATTGGTGTTGAGTATGGCTGAGCAATTATCTCTATATTCCTGGATGGCACCCTGTCATGATTAGGGGTGCCACATACGACTACCTGTCTGGTGTGGTGAAGTAACTATCAAAGGAAAGTACTGCCCAGCTGCATCCCATACACACAGTTGCCATTATGTTGACCGCTGCCTAGATGGTAGTTAATGGGTACAGAGTTTGTAACATAGGGGATGACAATGCAATACGTAGCTGTCAGATTGTGGCCATACATCACACACCACACATCTGACACACTAAGGCCCTTCTGTATGTTGAACGCAGCACACAATGAGTCGACTATTGCTCCTAGTTCATAGTCATTTACAAACATCAATAGGCAGATGCCTTCTGTGTTAGTCTGTGTGGTATAGATAACAAAGAGGGGGAGTACCAGGAATGACCTCTGTATTATTGTGGCAGGCACTGGTTTGATGTGCATGTATTAGACAGACACCTTCTGTAGTGTTGGTTCTGCCAGCAGTCCAGTTACCAACCACTTCTGTGACATAGGAATATACACCTAGTTTACTGAGTGTAGCTGGAACACAGTATGGGTGATGGTCTCCTGTGACCTGGCAAGGTCATGATATGCAGTGTGAATCAGCCCTACTGTCATCTACATCTGTACCGAGTACATCAAATACGTTGATCACGGCTCATGGCCATACATACCAGACTCAGCAGGGTAGTTGTGCACTATGTCCCATTATCAATGATGTCTCCCCCTTTATGGGGTGGGATAACTGTTGTGTGCACCATTCGGTGTGTACACAGCCTGACATGAAGCTATGATTGAACATGATGTGTATGTGGATAGCTGACTGTTCTTACATTTGTGTAGGATACACCCTGGGATGTTGACAGGTCCCATGAAAGCTGTATGTATGGCTTTAGAGAGTGCAGCTTTTACCTGCATAGTCGTTAGTACAGGGGCCCTGTAGTGTACATGGATATATTACTAAGTGTATATGTTGGGGGGTGGGAGTGGGTTTAGGTTCTTCAAGACCCTATCTGGATGAATGGGTGCTATTTCTGTAGGTGCAGTACTTCCCATGCCATACTGCTGTGGAGCACGGCAGGTCTTGTCGTTGCTGTTACGATTAATGACACAGCTATGGAATGCTCTGTGCTTGGCCTCATAATATGTGGCTGATTAGTTTCACAGTATCTTTGTGTGGTTATATATGGTGTATCTGCATCTTACTGAGGCTGACCAGGGATCACCTACACTCATATGTGTTCACTCTTGCAACAGTTACTACCTCCAGTGGTACAGTTTAAAGCATGGTACCACCAGTTTGCCTTCTTGTTTGTGTTGTGTTGAATCCTGGTTCTGTTTCAATGGCACAATCACTGCACATATGAGACTGCTTAAGGTTCATTTGTGTAGGATTCAGCATTTGCACATTCATTGTCCATCTGCATGGGTGCCATGGCAGTCACCACTCTGCTCTTAGGAAACATAACATTGGCATTGGAGACTAACTATGTGTAGCATACTGTTAGCCCTGTTTGTGTGACTACTGTGATCCAGGTCAGTGGGGTCGACGGAATCCAACATGCACTGAGCGCATGTGTTTGTATATGAGAAGTCTTCTCAGTTCATAATGGAATAGTTGAGAGTAGCCATTACTATGGTTCTGTCTCAGACCTAATCTTTCCCATTACAGCACATTATGACAGTTGGGAAGTCCGCGGCCTGGTGGGTGATCTGTCTCAAGGTGTATTTTGAATTCCACTTTGGCACAAAGGTAGTTGCTCAGCATAATGCATCTGAAGTTATGCAAGTGCAACTAGTGTGGGGGTGTACATATCCTTTAGGAAAATGGACACACCTGCGACCCGTGTGTTCCAATAAAGGATAATGGGCAAGAGGTGAGGTATGTGTTATAACATGGTCAAACAGGTGTGCTCTCCGGAGTGTTGAAATATGTCTCAGCCCCTGCACAGATATGTTCTCCATGTTAGGGATTGACATATGTGTGTCCGTATAGTGTTTCTGACATGTATCATTGTGTAGCGAGACCCGCAGTTTATTGCTTGACTATCCCTGTAACAGCAGTGGACCCTCACTTGAACCATGCATGATGAAAGCACTATAGGGGAAGCATGAGCTCTAGGCAGTATCCAGATTCCCAGGAGTGACAGGTGCACGCCCTGTCTGGCAAAGCATCATGGTCTGTCAACCATGTTATCCCAGGACGACAGATACTGGATACCCTTTGACTTGCACCACTACACTAGACAATTGTGGAATACAGTCCTTTTGTCCCTGTACTGCAGTATTATTCTGGGCAATGGCAGAATGCTACCCAGGCCTTGGGACATACCTGCATGGGCTACAAGACCTGACAGTTCCTACATATGTTTCCATGCAGTCCAGGCTACTGCATCACAGGTCCTGCACAACAATATGGAATATGCCAGAGCCATGTGTATAGTTCAAAAGGTGGTCTGAGTGTATGGGCATGTGGCTAATCATGGCAGACAGGCAGATGACAGTATGTATGCCCTTGTATAGGTTGGTGTGTAACATAGTGCTAGAGTTTGCATTCACAAATGAGTACTGTTGGGCATGTTTCCAGTCACGAGTTCTGAGGTGTGGCACAATTATGCAAACTATGTCATACAGTTTGTGTATTTCGGTGTCTGTCTCTTCCTACTTGGGGGGGGGTCACTTGTTTGGCCAGATACTTATATGCATCTGTGAATGTGTGTGATTTCTGGTAGTGTGTTTGGGTGTGCATACTGTGTTCTGGTAAGGCTATGTGTTGGTTGTGTTGATGAGCTGCATGTGTTAACCTACACCTCATGACTGTCCAGTCCAGTCATGGATGTAGACTGGGCTGCCTTCCAGCTTACATCCCAAACAATGTGTGGGGCGTGGTGTTAGATGAGTTTGGCAGTGTACATGGCATAGAGTTTACATTCCCCCAGGATGGCCACATACACAAAGCTGACATTAGTAAACACCAGTAGCTGACTAGTGGACATGCCTGTAAGAGCAGTCAGTACTACAAGTACCAAGTACTGTATTTAGTTTACGTATTGCTTATGAAGATGATTTAGACAGTGATGCTCACATGTAAATATTTGTGTTATGGACGTGACAACACTGACTATTATGGAAACATTGTAGCTACCTTTAGCAGCAATCCTCCTCTGAGTTAGTTGATTACAGATGATGCAAGTGTCTACAGGTCTGTTTCCTTCTCTGGGTATATACTCACATATCCACCAGGACAATGAGCTCTGTTGGGCACAGACACCCACTCTCCAAACAGAGTCATGTATCTATAGACTCTGCTGCCACTATCAACATGATCAGGATATAATCAGATAGTGTGAGCCATCACCTATGAAGCAGCTATTACACATAGGCAGCTGTCTCCTACATCTTACACTCCTACTGCAGATGTTACACTGGAGTTAAAGATGATATCCAACCTGTTTCATTATCAGTGCTGTGCACTACCTTACATACAGTATGTGTAATTGGCTGTTAGGGTGGCAATGAGAGGCTGGGCTACACAAACCTGGTAGTTCAACCAGTGTGTCTGTACTCTCAATATCCACTCTATGTAAGTGGTGCACATAGCCATTTGGCCCGGCCCTGTAACAAGGGTCACTACACATTTGCATAACATGTACACATGCACAGCTGTTATTGCTTGCAAATGATACTAGAGAGGTCCAGCCCTGTAACAATGGTCACTACACATTTGCATAA
>NC_056731.1:1638192203-1638204703 GCF_019279795.1 Protopterus annectens | reverse complement strand
GGTCTCTCTAGGTTCCTGAACCTGGGGTTCCCTCTCCCTCTCCCTCATGTCCCTGGTCCTCTCATAGGAGTTTGTCCTGTGTTCAAGGGGATCCAGTTGTCTGTTAATAAAAAAGCCTGTTGGATTTGGTTAGCATTTGCTGTGGTGGTTGGTGCTAACAGAACTGGTTGCTGTAGTTGAGCCGCCGGTGCAGTTGTCGGAGGCATCTGGATCAATGGAGGAGGCACTGGGATCATCGCTGGAGGCACTGGGATCAAGGGTGGAGGGGGAGAAGGTGCTGAGTTCATGTCCATGTTGGCTGTCAGAGCTAGAGGGGGCGGTGCTGGCTGTTGAGCTGTTGGTCTGGCTGGGTTAGTCCAGTTGTTCGGTCTTCTGTTGAAGTTATTGCGAGTTCCTCGATGTAAGGGGTAGGCTGCTCTGTTGTGGTATTGAGTTAGTAGCAGTTGCAGTTTTTGTTTCTTCCTTTGGATGAGCGTTGCCATGTGTCTAGTGATCCGTGGGGAGATGCCGTCGTAAAAGTGCTTAAACGACGGGAAGTCCTGGTGTTGGGTCACCATGTTGTTCATTTCTACTATGTCCTTGTCTAGGTTTTCTAACCTGGTTAGGTTATGTTTAATTAGGATCTTTAGAGACTGGATGCCGGCGTCGTTGTACAGTTTGGTGAGCTCGGCATACAGCGGTGAATCTGCTGTGGTTCTGTTGGGGAATTTGAAAAATCTGAGTCCTTGCGGCACTATGTTGTGCTGGACACATGCATTTAGGAAAAAATTGTCGTACTGGATGTTCTTAAATAAAATGATAGCTCTTTCCAGTTTAAAAATTAGTGACTTACATGTGTTTCCATTGGCATGGGGGGTGGAGGGATGTGCTCCTTGGTCGTTTGCTGGTTGCGATTCTCTTTCCTGTAGAAATGATTATTGCCATTGTCCTGGTATATATATATATATATATATATATATATATATATATATATATATATATATATAAGCATGCACCTTTAATTGAGTACATGGCGGGTTGGCCTATTTCAACACATACCTCCGTTTTGTGTTTTAACCTGTCTGCATACACAACTGGGATAGGTACATCCCAGGTAGCTTAGTGTTAGGTTACTCTGAGGATGGAGTACATGGTTGCGGGTTCTACTCCTGGAAGGTGTTATTATTTTACCTCTCAGAGTAGGCACTGGTAGTGAAAGTGTGAATAACACACATTTACGCGGTTGTAAGCAGGTATGCCCGTGGTCTGTGTGACGTTAAGCAAAGGTTAAACCTGTGAAGCGCTTCTCCGTTTACTGTGTTTCAGCACCGCTTACCATCGCGCAAACCCATGGAAACCTGCTTACAACTGCTTAAGAGTGCTTTAATCTACGTGCATCCAACAGCCCTTATTCTGGCCCTCAAAATAACCTAACAGCCCTTGCAGGTCTTGAACCCAGGACCATGAAAACCACAGTTACTGACTTTACCACTAAGGCATCTGAGATATGTACAAATGTTATTGTGTTTAGATTATACATTGTACTACAGACATTCCTCACTACTGAAAACAAATGTGACAGTCAGTTGGTGTACATATGTCTGATACATGTTAATGTTCATATGTTTGTGAAATTAGGTATTGCAATGTGCCATGACAGGGTGTATTATGAATGAGAAAGGTTCATGCTTTGTGTCCTTTTTATATTGTCCCCATACTCCATGTATACCCTTCCAGTTCACTTATTGGACATCTGACCCAGACCCTCCTTGATGCATGATTGCATTACTCATCATTCCTTCCCACCCCAATCTTCACATACACAACAACCACCCCTTCTATGGTGAATTAGGTTAATATTAATTGTTATAATACCAGAGATGCATGTGTTTTGTGTACACTCCAATTACTTTTGATTGCTTCTGTGTCACGAAGTGTGTTCATAGCTGTTCGTATATATGGCTATTGATGTAACTGTATATATATATATATATATATATATATATATATATATGTGTGTGTGTGTGTGTGTGTGTGTGTGTGTGTGTGTGTAGACATCACTGACATGCACACACACACACACACACACACACACACACACATATATATATATATATATATATATATATATATATATATATATATATATTTCGTATTAGTTTGTAACAGTAATACATATGTAGACTGGAATGTGTTGGTTCACAAACTACAGTACATTACAATGTACTGTATATATGTACACAAAGTGACTGTCCCATTTGTGATCATTACAGTGAAATGCATATGGTATAAGGTGTAGTCTCAAAACCATGAAACATGTGTACACCTCAGATGGCTTAGTGGTAAGTCCCATGACTATAGTGTGCATGGTCCAGGGTTTGACACCTGCGATGCTTTACAAATGTTTTTTACTGCAGAATAAGGCTCATTTAAGCAGTTGTAAGCATGTTTAAAAGTGTTTGTGTGACATTATAGCAGCGGTTAAACACAGTTAAACAAACTTTGTAATGTATCACCTGGCGCAAATACGGCCACATCCGCTAACTACTCAGGATATATACATATCAGTGAAGTAACATCTCACTATGTGCTGACATAATATTACATTCTCTGTTGACTGTACTCTCCAGCACACATGGGTTTATATGGGTGTTTCGAATGTTTATTATACAGAAGATTACTACCTATATATGCAAGCTGTGGTTAAGGTATACTTTTGCACATGATAAACATCCCTGCCTTTATCTGGATTGTAACCTCGAATGCACAGATACTATGCAGATGCTGTAACCATTACACTGTTGACATTAACGTTGCTTCCACCTATTTCCTATT
Source organism: Protopterus annectens (assembly GCF_019279795.1). Taxonomy (NCBI): domain Eukaryota; kingdom Metazoa; phylum Chordata; order Ceratodontiformes; family Protopteridae; genus Protopterus; species Protopterus annectens. The sequence continues at coordinate 1,638,201,889 of NC_056731.1, read as the reverse complement.
TAGATGATTTCTATCTGTAAGCTAGGCTAAGCAAAGGGCAGAGGCCCCCAAACTCACTGAGCTTCACATACTCTTGAAATAACAACATATAACAAATGTACTGTGAGACAATACATTACATTCCTAACTACATTAGGCATATCCCCTCACTGACACACTTCAAGAGAAACGTGTGAATGGGTAACAGATTATAAACCCCTGGGATCATGTGTCCCAGAACCATGCAGCCAGGGGGTGGGGGAGCCTGTCCAGTTTGGTAGCTGCGAGACCTTTTGGAGGAATTGAATGGTGTTGAATTGTCACATTAACATGCCCTCTTTAGATCACTAAGTGCCCCTATCACCTTCCACAACCCCAGTCTTCAACTTCTTCCAGCAACTCTGCCTGGAATTGCTTCATTGGCTATGCTTGACAGCGGCTCAGTTACTTCATCAATGGTGTGGGGAAAGCCAAAACACTGTAGCTATGCTTCTAATTGCCCTAGGGCAGATAGGTAGTAGGCTATCTGTGACCCTCTAATGTGCAGGCCATCACAGCCATAATATGTGAATATACAGACCTTCAGATCACAATATACAGTGAGAAATCACCATGTAGTCAGGAAACAGTTAAGTACAGCAAGAACATACAGAACACTGATACTTAGTCACTCCAAAAGCCTATCTTGGAAGCTAGAAGACTTGCATAAGTTTAAGGCTTTCTATTGCTTACCAGTAGGTTACCTACAGGGAAGATGAAAAACAAGCACAAATGGGGAACATGCATGCAATGATACCATACCAGCCTATGTGTCAACCTTAGACTTTGGAATACTGGCCAAGGCTATTGGCACCACCATGGTGCCTTATTTAGAAGAGTCTTGAAGGTGAATACCAGCTCCGTAAACAGCACAATAGCAGATTCAATGAGGGTTATGCTACTCAACACCAGGTGTTGTGATCACAACATGCATGCACTCACAGCACTCCTCAGGATGGACAACATCAACATCTGTGCAGTAACTGACATCTGTCTTAAGGCTCCTGAGAGCACACCAGCACTACCAGACTACAACTGATACCACACATTTCAGCCACAGAACATGGACTGACAGACATGGAGGGGCTGTATCCATATTCATCAGGGATACCTACACCTCCAGGCTAGTGGGGCAGCATGATGCCTCTGAGATCATCCATGTGCAGCTAACATCAGACACAACTGCAATGTAAACTGTGGCCTGGTACTGATCACCCTTCATGACCCAGGACCGCCACTCCACCTACCTGGAGACAGTGGAGAACATGACAGTCCTAATGCACACCCTGGCATTGGTTGATGTCAACTACCATACCATTAACTGGGAAACTTACTCCGGTACTCACTTCCAGGCCCAGTGCTTCCTGGAATGTATCACCTCATATGCCTTGTATCAGGTGATAACCTCCCTAACGTGGGGTGGAAACTACTAGAAGTGGTCATCACCAACATGGGCAACAGGTGCACCACAGCAGAGGTTAACCGGTCACTGGTTAGATCTGACCTTGAACTATTCACTGTTTCCACACCCAAGCATCTTCCCCACCCACAGATACCACAGTGTATACCTTTCCTACAGCTAAATTTACACTACTAGTGACAGGGATGGGGGGGTTTCACAGCCCCCACGCTAAGGGGAAACATTGCTCAAGATACAGACAGATTTACAAATGCAGTCTATAAGCACCTACACGGATGTATGGATCATGCCATCACTGGTAAACCAAGACTCACTCCTCCTAGACAAGGACACCGGTCTGGCGGACCTCTGCAATAAACAGGCTATACTACAGAAGTAGGACAGTGTTCCAGACACACAGCAAATCCCATGAAGGGCAGACATCCGTGACCACTATTAGTATGATACGTAGGTCCATCATGACATCATCCAAGGCTAACATCAGCAGGAGAATATGCAAGGATTCGAAAGATAACCACAAAGCCTTCTTTGGCTATGTCAAGGATCTATGTGGTGACACACAGATTTCCACTGTGCCGGTGAAATATAGCACAAAATATGATGACTCTACTGATATCGCCAACAGCCTTGCAGATACATTCAGTGCATACTTCATCCCCTAAAAAGCCCACAACACTAACCAAAAGGTACAGTATCCCACACATCAGAGACATATAGGTGGAAATGGCCCTCTCTAACAGCAGAACACAGCATCAATGGAGGCAGATGTTGTCCCAGACTGCAGCTTGTAAACTGTACAAGACAACCTGCCCCTCACCTAATTAAGATTTCCTACCTCAGCCTCTCCACAGGCTACATACCCATACAATGGCGTGGCAATGGTTATTCCACTCCATCAAGGTGGAATCACAACTGACCATGGTAACTACCACCCCATAAGCCTGACTAGCCTGGTCTGCAATGGTATGGTTCACATCCTCATGGCACTCATTAACAAAGACATTGATAACCTCCGAACACGTGACCCAACCCAGGTCAGCTTAGTTGAGTGCAGTTCATGCTTACTGAACCTGTTTGATGTCTTACATACAGTCACCAAGACATTAGATGATGGGGGAGGTGGTTCACTCATACTACCTGGACCTTGCCAAGGCTTTTGACACCATGCCCCACTCAGGTTTTATTGATAAACACACCAGCCTGTACATACACCCATACATCACAGGTTGGGTTGCCAACGGGCTTATACACAGAACCCAAATCGTATGACTAGTGGTCTCCAGGTCTAACTCTTGACCAGTCATGGCTGGTGTCCCATAAGACTCAGTCCTGTGAGTCCTACTGTTGGGCATGTCCATCTCAGAGGTACAGGCAAACACAGGTGGACTACGGCAGACCATGTTTGGCAATGACTGTGAACTGGGAGCAATGATTAATAGTCCAGCTGACACAGACATCCCTCAAGGGGCCTCACGGAGAATGTCACAGGGTGCCAATTACATGGCCTCCGGCCAAGTGCCACTAACTGCATGGTCATTCCATTGTGGAATTGGCACCCACATATTAACACATAAATGCCAGCCACTCTAATACGGACAAGGTAATGGGGTATCAGGGGACTAAGGTAGATAGTGATCGCCCCTTTGACGATCATATCACACACACACAGTAGTTAGGACATTCTTCTATGTAGGCCATCTGATTACTAAAGGATTCCCATCTAGACATACTGGGGTTATAGTGCCCCTTTACTCATCACTCATCAGTCCCATCATAGGGTATAATAACCCATGTGGGATGTACCTCAGAAGACACTTCCAACAGCTGGGGGGGTCCACAAATGTACCTGGCCAAGGGGAATACTGGCCTCCAACATATGGCCTATGCAGCCACACTGAATAAACTCCTGCTTTACTCAGTGGCATCTCGTTTACCCAGAGATGATCTCTGCTGGCCAACACAGCCATGTCGAACTCAGGCTTGATGGATATGCTCCACATATAGGAATCCATGTCACAGTGAGCCACACACTGTAGTGAGCTGAACCTTGCCACAACAATAACTGGAAGATGCTGGAAGGACAGCTTCCTGTCACAGACACTCTCCATACTTTGGAACAACATCCCTAACTACATTATACAGAGTCCCTCACTAACACTCTACAAGAGAAACCTTGAAGAGTGGATGAGGAACAGTAGATGCACCCCAGGGATCCCGCCATTGGCTCTGCTCCACAGAGGAACAGTTAATGAATCAATGGGGTGGCAAAAGCTGACACATTTTGGCTGGGCTTATGAATGGCCTCTGGCAGTTGGCCAAGTACCTACCTATGAATCTATACATACAGTATCTGCATATGCTGATAGCTTACTTTACTGTTCAGGTGTTGACTTACTTTGTGCCAATGGCAGTTGTGTGTGCAATAGTTGAGGGCTGCCTATGTTGGATGCACACAATAGACTGCCTATACATGACAATTTACAGGTAGTCTTGTGTGTGTGCCATCCATTTTTACTATGTGTGCAGGTGGGGAAAGGTGTCAGTCTCTAGGTGCCTACACTGTCAGTGTGTGAGCTATACATTCCCTCTTTGCCAAGGCATGGGCATACTGGGCACGCCTCTGTCTGCCTACTGGGGCTGGCTCAGGGTTTTCATGGTCTGAGTACCTCTGTGCCTGTGGGGTCCTTGGCAATGGTGGTGGGCTGTGAGGGCCTTCACCATTCTGTCCCTGCTGCAGCTGTTTCCGCAGGACCATATTGTGTAGCATGGCACACACTATGAAGATGTGGGCACATGTGCCTGGAGAGTACTGCAAGGCTCCACCAGATATATCCAAGCAACAGAACCGTGAGTTCAGCATCCCAAACACATGCTCTATAATGATTCTGGTTTGTGTGTGTGTCTCATTATGGTATTCCTGCATGGGTGTGTGTGTATTTCTGATGGGAGTCATCATCCATGGTTCCAGTGCATAGCCAGCATCCCCTACCAGGTGGCCATTTGTGATGTCCTCCCTGGCAAATAACTGATACATCTGTGAGGCATGCCAGATGTGGGAGTCTTGATAGCTTCCAGGGCTGCCAGCACACACATCCATGATAATGCCCCGGGCATTGCACACGACCTGGCAGTTGATGGAGGGGTATCCCTTGCAGTTTATGTAGTGCCTACCCTGCTCACAGAGTGGTGACTTGATGTGTATGTGCGTGCAGTCTATTGCACCCAGTACCTCCAGGTATTCTGCCACATGGTGGAAGAGACACATATTACTGGCCAACTCCTCCTGCATTCGGGGGAAGTATATGTGCTCATTGGCATGTGGTAACATGGCATCCAGGAACTGGTGTAGTACCCTGGATGCTGATGCCTGTGAGATCCCCATGATATCCCCAGTTCATCTTTGAAAGGTACCTGTAGCTAGTATTCTCAGGCTTACACATACCTTCATATTCACTGGGATGGGTTCCCCTCTGTTTGTTCTGACTCTGAGGTGTGGCTGGTACAGCTCCACAAGTTGCTGTAGGATGTCCCTGTCCACCCTGTAATGCTCTACTATCTCCAGATCATGTAGCTCCTGGTAGGTTACCCTGGATCTGAACACTTTCCTCCTTCTCTGGTGCCAGAGGTGACTTGTGCATCATCCTCCACACCACCTTCAGTCTCCAACACATGCTGGTGGATCAAAGCTATGGCAGACCATAACATGTACATAATAAAAGTTCCCCCTATGTATACACCACTGGTGCAGAGTGTATGGGAATACACAAATGTGTGTGAGGTGCTTTCACACTTTATAGTATTGTGCTATGGATGCTGCGATGTCAGTGGGTAGGTATGAACTATTCCAGCTGCAGCGTGTTTTAATTATGGGTTTTGCAATGAGTACTGCAAGTGTGGGGCCTTTACTGTGGAGATATACTTTCCTGCCTTGATTAATATGTTGCCCTTTAATTCACTTTTAGACCTGGATCCCCTCCCATTATCAGGCATGCATCCACCTGTCATCTTTCTTGTTTTGTACTTTCCCTACCCAGTCATGGCAAAATGTGCCTTGTAGCTGATATACTGCATATTGGCTTTGTTCTGCTTTGACACTTTACTGTTTTCTTTGCAGTACAGCCCCTTCCCTTTCCTGTTCTGCAGGTAGCTGCTTGCAGCCTTGTTAGCTGTTGTCAATGGCCCACTGTAGGCTCCTAGGTGTTAATTAGTCATCTGTACTCCAATTTTACTGCTGCAGCATTTCCTTATTTCTTTCCTATATCCTTCCTGTTTCAGCTGCAGTGCACGCCGCACATACCCATTTACCTGGTTTATGAGCGTTTTCATCTCCGTTCACATGCATACTCGATTACCTTGTGTACTCTCAGCTAAGCATAGCTATGGCCAATTCGACTCACCCCTATCCTGCAGCTTTGCGTATCTAGGGGCAGACCGGTTTAGCAATGCTCCAATGTGCTTACAGCAATGGTGACACACCCCTCTCTTGATGTCATCTTTATCTCAAGGGCGCACCTCGGTGTTATAATGCTATGCTGTAAGGTGCATCCTTACACCAGCGGGGAATCTGCGATTCACTATTACTTCTCTCATTTGCATGGCATTGCCTACTAATTCCTAGCTACTGTGCATAACACTGTCACTGCCCCTTAACAACCTTTGCGCCATAAGTATAGTGTAGCATGCCTGCCATTGACTATTATGGGGAAATCGTGATATGTGTTTCATTGCGGTTTTATTCTATACTTTTATATATTCCATGCGATCCCCTTTGTGCACCGCTGCCCTGCGCTTTTACGTCACGATAGTGCAACTATATATATTAAATTTTAATTTTATATTTTGTACAAGTTTTTTATGCCAATGGCTATATATTTAGCCATTGGCATATATAAACAATATAATACATGTGTTTGGTCGGCTGTCATGGCTCCGATTTTATGTTTGCAAAAATGTAAACCATTTTCTATGGTTTACATTTCTGCATGCTTACACTACACCTGCATCACTTGCTGAATCACTACATACTTTCATTTGCATGCTACACTGATGCACATGGGGTAATTAGCATACAAGGCTCGGGAGATGTGCGGGCATAGCATATGCAGGTAATGCACATGAAAACAGCTCGTACCTGAATCGCTCTGCGGCCATCTCTGGTGTTAGAATGACGACGCTATGCCTGCACTTGGCGTAAGCTTCATGAATCCCGGGGATAGTGTAGTTGTATTTCAGAGAAAAGTCTTTCCCACTAATTATTACATAAATGGAGCTCCATTTAAGATCAGAACAGCCATTAGATGTCTAGGTGTTTATTAAAGATGAACTGTCATTTGATAATCAAGTTTCAGTTGTGTTAAGAACATGTGTTTTTCAATGTCCATTTAATTATCAAAGGTTTAGCCTCAAGACCCAAAGAGTTATTAGTTTACCCCTGTATTCCACTCTCATTAGGTCAAGCATTGAATATAATGGTCCATTTGGTATATATATCTTGCCAAACACATCCTGGCATGAAGTACCTCATTGTTTCCCATCTACTAGGATCAAATGGCTTGTTTCCTTTAGATACAGATTCAGATTAAAATGCAGTTCACTTATGTTGCTGCAGAAGCAGCATTGGATTGATTTTTGTATATAAAGACATGATTGTAGAGGGGTTTTGCATACATCTGATGAAGTTCCAATGTGGATGAAAATACGGTGAAAAAGTTAAGGTGTTTATGTGTGGATTATAATTCAAGTGAGGATTGTCTTTTGGACTGTTTTACTGTGGATTAATAAAGAATTTGGCTTACACTTTGGGCCTATCTTTGGAGGCTGCTCATACAAGTGCATTTTTCCTTTTAAATACTTGGTGGTTAGGTGTGTCTGATTGTAGTATGCAGGCATCATGATTTATAACTGTTACTATTTCTGAGATTTTGGGGTAACAGTGTAACTTCTATTTTCTGAGCTGATTGTGAGATGCTTGGAAGATAACCTGTTCTAAAAAAGGATTTAAATAATGTTGGATCATTGGGAGAATGGTCTGATTTAAGGATGAGAATGTCACCCATATAGAGCGTTATACTCATATTTTGCAGAGAAATACTAAGTTTATATATAAACAAAAAAGTAAATGGGCAAGTACAGATTCCTGGAGTAATCCTGTCCTATCATTTTCTGTGTCAGTGGCTGTATTACTACTTGAGAAGTGCAGTTCTGAATGCAGCTAGGGAAGCACTTTAGTACATCTTTCCTGAATCCAATGATTTGAACATGTTACTAGAAATCAATGCTTAACTGAAGCAAATGCCATTAAGGAGATGCCCACTGATGTCCATATTTCCAGGTTACCTATATTTGGTCTGTGAAAGTACAAAATCCCTTCCTGCATTCATGTTGACAGCTGGATAATAATCCATATTTTTTGATAGGTTTGGTTAATTGTTTAGAGATTAGTTTTGTAGTGTTTTGCTTGTACTCCAAAAGTTTGCAATAGGATTACAGTCTGGCGGGACCTGAAAGACAGAAGGGTTTTCCTAAGGGAAGTATAAATGTCTGATTGAATCTGTGATGGATATGAGTGATAAAAGACAAATACAAATAAATGTTAAGGGGTTGCTATGACTACTGACCATTTTTAGGATTTTTTTTTTGGTTAAGTGTATATAACATTTTGGAGAATAAATTGTGTCTATTCTGTCTAAGACTTGGACTTTATTAAAGGGTAATGATATGGACTTAAAAGGGGAAGGATCAAAGTAGGAGAAAGATATGAGTGGGAGTGGGACTGCATACTGCAGCTTTGAGTTGTTTGGGGGCAACTATGAGGCATACAACTGTGAATGAAGAGGTATGGTTTGCTGTAGAACTGCCAGATGGGGTAAAATTACTTCTGAGGTCTATTATAGGCTTTTGAAAACTACTTTGAATATCATAACAATATATTATGCAGGTAGACTTCCTCCTTGTAAGTAAAGGGCATTGGAGTATAATTAGTGATTGAAAAGTCATTCCCAGTAAAAACGTTGGCCCAGAACATGAACCACTGGTGGCCACAATCAGCTGCAAGTAGTTGTCAGAGAAGTCTCTAAGGTAAACAGAAGAAGACGTTGGGTGAGTTAGGGGAGAAATGGCTCCAGAGGGCACTCACAACAGTATGTAGAGAAATATGTATTACAGATGAGTGGAGACTAAGCATTCTAGTTCCAGTGTACAAGAACAAAAGGGACATTCATAACTGTGGACAGCAAAGCAGTCTCAAACTCTTGTCATACTGCATAAAAGTTCTGGAGAGGGTGACTGATAAATGAATATGCAGAGTAGTAAAAAGCAATATAGGAAATGAGCAGTTCAGATTCAGGTAAGGAGGCAGCACAAATGACCTGATGTTTGCCATGAAACAGATAGCTGAGAAGAAGCTAGAGATGAAGAAACTGTTCAGCTGGTCATTCCTATACTTGTGGAGAGCATTTGCCATAGTCCCATTACAACTGGACAGTGTTGCAATTGTTCAAAGTCCAAAAATATTGAAGAATTAGTGCAGGATATGTCCAAGCAAGAACCCAGTAAGTACAGTATTCAGGCTCACAGAAAATTTCCCAGTGGAAGTGGGTGTGCATCAGGGTTCAGTTCAGAGCTCGCTGCTGTTCATACTGGAGATGGACTACATTAGCAAACAGGTTGGAATGGAAAGGTCATCAAAGCTGCTGAATTCAGACAAGGTGCCATTCCAACCAGAATTTGAACAATAACTTCTGCAAATGAAAAGGGAACTAGATGCAAATCTGAAGGCACATGGGACAAAACTGAGTACAGATAAGACAGTTGTCATGACAGCAAATAGTGGAAATTAGAAGAAGCTAAAAATTGAGATAAAAGGATAAATAGCTGAAAAGTTTAGCAGTTTCATATATCTGGGAATGGCAGATAAGAAGAGAAGTCTGAATGAGGAGGTCAAAGCTAGAATCAGTGGGGTAGCAGCTTAATAGTAGAGAAATGTAAGTGGTTGTGTATAACAAAAGAATGCCAAAAAAGTTTGAAAGTAAAGCGTAGAAAACAGCTCCACTGTAGACAGAGTAGATGGTACAGGTATGATTAGAAAGAAAATAAATATACAAACACATCATAAATATTGTATGGTACAGAAACTTGGGCAGTAAGGCAGAGCAATTGAGAAAGCTAGAAGTGATGGAGATGAAGTGTCTGAGGTGGGTGATAGGATGCACACTGTTAGACAAATGAAGAGAGGGGGCATCAGAGCAGA